>NW_026975097.1:0-195393 GCF_030014295.1 Loxodonta africana | reverse complement strand
CACTAACACCCTAACAACAAAAACTACTAAACCCCAACAAGAAACAACCCTAAAGCCCTAACAACAAACACTAACCCCCTAACAACAAACAACACTAAACACCTAACAAGAAACTAACCTAACCCCGTAACAACAAACAACCCTAACCTCCTAACAACAAACAACCTTAAACCCCTAACAACAAACAACCCTAAACCCCTATCAACAAACAACACTAACACCCTAACAACAAAAACCACTAAACCCCAACAAGAAACAACACTAAACCCCTAACAACAAACACTAACCCCCTAACAACAAACAACACTAAACCCCTAACAAGAAACTAACCTAACCCTGTAAAAACAAACAACCCTAACCTCCTAACAACAAACAACCCTAACCCCCTAACAAGCAACAACACTAACCCCCTAACAACAAACAACACTAACACCCTAACAACAAAAACTACTAAACCCCAACAAGAAACAACCCTAAACCCCTAAAAACAAACAATAACCCCCTAACAACAATAAACTCGGAACCCCTAACAACAAGCAACACTAACCCACTAACAACAAACAACCCTAAACCGCTAGCAACAAACAACACTTACCCCCTAACAACCAACACCACTAACCCCCTAAGCAAAAACACTAACTCCCTAAGAACAAAACCCACTAAACCCCAACAAGAAACAATCCTAAACACCTAACAACAAACAACACTAACCCCCTAACTACAAAAAACACTAACACCCTAACAACAAAGATCAATAACCCCCTAAAATCAAACAACACTAAGCCCCAACAACAAACAACACTAACCCTCAAACAACAACCCTAATCCCCTAACTACAAACAACACTAACCCACTAACAACAAACAAAACTAACCCCCTAAAGAACAACAGAAACCCCAAACAACAAACAACTCTCACACCCTAACAAAAAACAACACTAACCCCCTAACAACAACAACACTAACCCCCAAAAATGGACAACACTAACACCCTAACAACAAACACTACTAAACCCCAACTAGGAACAACCCTAACCCCCTAACAACAAACAACCCTAAACCCCTATCATCAAAGAACACTAACACCCTAACAACAAACAACCCTAACGCCCTAACAACAAAAAAAACTAACCCCCGAACAGCAAACAACCCTAAACCCTAAACATCAGAAACACTAACCCACTAACAACAAACAACCCTAACCCACTAAGAACAAACAACCCTAACACCCTAACAACAAACAACCTTAAACCCCTAACAACAAACACTAACCCCCTAAAAACAAACAACACTAAACCCCTAACAAGAAACTAATCTAACCCTGTAACAACAAACAACCCTAACCTCCTAACAACAAACAACCTTAACCCCCTAACAACAAACAACCCTAAACCCCTAACAACAAACAACACTAACACCCTAACAACAAAAAACACTAAACCCCAACAAGAAACAACACCAAACCCCTAACAACAAACACTAACCCCCTAACAACAAACAACACTAAACCCCTAACAAGAAACTAACCTAACCCTGTAACAACAAACAACCCTAACCTCCTAACAACAAACAACCTTAACCCCCTAACAACAAACAACCCTAAACCCCTAACAACAAACAATCCTAACCCCCTAACAACCAACAACGCTAACCCCCTGACCACAAACACTAACACCCTAACCACAAACAACACTAACCCCGTAAGAACAAACAACACTAACCCCCTAACAACAAACAACACTAACACCCTAACAACAAAAACCACTAAAGCCCACCAAGAAACAACCCTAAACCCCTAAATACAAACAACACTAAACCCCTAACCAGAAACAACACTAACAACCTAACAACAAAAACCACTAAACCTCAAAAAGAAACAACCCGAAACCCCTATATAGAAACAACACTAACCACCTAACAACAACCCTAACCCCCTAACAACAAACAACCCTAACCCCCAACAACAAACTACTCTAACCCACTAACAACAATCAACCCTAAGCCCCTAACAACAAAGAACCCTAACTCTCTAACAAGAAACGACACTAACCCCCTAACAACAAAAAACACTAACCCCCAACAACAAACACCAATAACCCCCTAACAACAATCCTAACAACCTAACAACAAACAACACTAACCCCCTAAAAATAAACTACTCTAAACCCCTAAAAACAAACAACCCTAACCCCCTAACAGCAAGCAACCCTAAACCCCTAACAACAAACAACCCTAACCTTCTAACAACAAACAACCCTAACCCCATAACAAAAAAAACACTAACCCCCTAACCACAAACAACACTAACACCCTAACAACAAAAACTACTAAACCCCAACAAGAAACAACCCTAAACCCCTAACAACAAACACTAACCCCCTAACAACAAACAACACTAAACCCCTAACAAGAAACTAACCTAACCTGTAACAACAAACAACCCTAACCTCCTAACAACAAACAACCTTAACCCCCTAACAACAAACAACACTAAACCCCTAACAACAAACAATCCTAACCCCCTAACAACCAACAACGCTCACCCCCTAACCACAAACAACACTAACACCCTAACCACAATCAACACTAACCCCGTAAGAACAAACAACACTAACCCCCTAACCACAAACAACACTAACACCCTAACAACAAAAAACACTAAACCACAAGAAGAAACAACACTAAACCCCTAACAACAAACACTATCACCCTAATAACAAACACCAAACCCCTAACAAGAAACTAACCTAACCCTGTAACAACAAACAACCCTAACCTCCTAACAACAAACAACCTTAACCCCCTAAGAAGAAACAACCCTAAACCCCTAACAACAAACAATCCTAACCCCCTAACAACCAACAACGCACACCCCCTATCCACAAACAACACTAACACCCTAACCACAAACAACACTAACCCCGTAAGAACAAACAACACTAACCCCCTAACCACAAACAACACTAACACCCTAACAACAAAAACCACTAAAGCCCAACAAGAAACAACACTAAACCCCTAACAACAAACACTAACCCCCTAACAACAAACAACACTAAACCCCTAACAAGAAACTAACCTAACCCTGTAACAACAAACAACCCTAACCTCCTAACAACAAATAACCCTAACTCCCTAACAGACAACAACACTAACCCCCTAACCACAAACAACACTAACACCCTAACAACAAAAACCACTAAACCCCAACAAGAAACAACCCTAAACCCCTAACAACAAACACTAACCCCCTAACAACAAACAACACTAAACCCCTAACAAGAAACTAACCTAACCCTGTAACAACAAACAACCCTAACCTCCTAACAACAAACAACCTTAACCCCCTAACAACAAACAACCCTAAACCCCTAACAACAAACACTAACCCCCTAACAACAAACAACACCAACACCCTAACAACAAAAACTACTAAACCCCAACAAGAAACAACCCTAAACAACTAACAACAAACACTAACCCCCTAACAACAAACAACACTAAACCCCTAACAAGAAACTAACCTAACCCCGTAACAACAAACAACCCTAACCTCCTAACAACAAACAACCTTAAACCCCTAAAAACAAACAACCCTAAACCCCTAACAACAAACAACACTAACACTCTAACAACAAAAACCACTAAACCCCAACAAGAAACAACACTAAACCCCTAACAACAAACACTAACCCCCTAACAACAAACAACACCAAACCCCTAACAAGAAACTAACCTAACCCTGTAACAACAAACAGCCCTAACCTCCTAAAAAACAAACAACCTTAACCCTCTAACAACAAACAACACTAAACCCCTAACAACAAACAATCCTAACCCCCTAACAACCAACAACGCTCACGCCCTAACCAAAAAAACACTAACCCTGTAAGAACAAACAACACTAACCCCCTAACAACAAACAACACTAAACCCCTAACAAGAAACTAACGTAACCCCGTAACAACAAACAACCCTAACCTCCTAACAACAAACAACCTTAAACCCCTAACAACAAACAACCCTAAACCCCTAACAACAATCAACACTAACACCCTAACAACAAAAACCACTAAACCCCAACAAGAAACAACACTAAACCCCTAACAACAAACACTAACCCCCTAACAACAAACAACCCTAAACCCCTAACAACAAACAATCCTAACCCCCTAACAACCAACAACACTCACCCCTAACCACAAACAACACTAACACCCTAACCACAAACAACACTAACCCCCTAACAACAAACACCACTAACCCCCTAACAACAATCCTAACAACCTAACAACAAACAACACTAACCCCCTAAAAATAAACTCCTCTAAACCCCTAACGACAAACAACCCTAACCCCCTAACAACAAACAACCCTAAACCCCTAACAACAAACAACCCTAACCCCCTAACAAACAACAACACTAACCCCTTAACCACAAACAACACTAACACCCTAACAACAAAAACTACTAAACCCCAACAGGAAACAATCCTAAACCCCTAACAACAAACAGTAAAACCTTAACAAAAAACTAACCTAACCCCGTAACAACAAACAACCCTAACCTCCTAACAACAAACAACCTTAAACCCCTAACAACAAACAACTCTAAACTCTTAACAACAAACAGCACTAACACCCTAACGACAAACAACACTAACCCCGTAAGAACAAACAACACTAACCCCCTAACAACAAACAATACTAACACCCTAACAACAAAAACCACTAAAGCCCAACAAGAAACAACCCTAAAACCCTAAATACAAACAACACTAACCCCCTAACAACAAACAACACCAACAACCTAAGAACAAAAACTACTAAACCCCAACAAGAAACAACCCTAAACCCCTAACAAGAAACACTAACCCAATAACAACAAACAAAATTAAACCCCTAACAAGAAACTAACCTAACCCCATAACAACAAACAACCCTAACCTCCTAACAAAAAACAACCTTAAACCCCTAACAACAAACAACCCTAAACCCCTAACAACAAACAACACTAACACCCTAACAACAAAAACCACTACACCCCAACATGAAACAACACTAAACTCCTAACAACAAACACTAACCCCCTAACAACAAACAACACTAAACCCCTAACAGGAAACTAACATAACCCTGCAACAACAAACAACCCTAACCTCCTAACAACAAACAACCCTAACCCCCTAACAAACAACAACACTAACCCCCTAACCACAAACAACACTAACACCCTAACAACAAAAACTACTAAACCCCAACAAGAAACAACCCTAAACCCCTAACAACAAACACTAACCCCCTAACAACAAACAACACTAATCCCCTAACAAGAAACTAACCTAACCCCGTAACAACAAACAACCCTAACCTCCTAACAACAAACAACCTTAAACCCCTAACAACAAACAACCCTAAACCCCTAACAACAAACAACACTAACACCCTAACAACAAAAAACACTAAACCCCAACAAGAAACAACCCTAAACCCCTAACAACAAACACTAACCCCCTAACAACAAACAACACTAAACACCTAACAAGAAACTAAAATAACCCTGTAAAAACAAACAACCCTAACCTCCTAACAACAAACAACCTTAACCCCCTAACAACAAACAACCCTAAACCCCTAACAACAAACAATCCTAACCCCCTAACAACCAACAACGCACACCCCCTAACAGGAAACAACACTAACCCCCTAACCACAAACAACACTAACACCCTAACAACAAAAACTACTAAACCCCAACAAGAAACAACCCTAAACCCCTAACAACAAACCCTAAACCCCTAACAACAAACAACACTAAACCCCTAACAAAAAACTAACCTTACCCCGTAACAACAAACAACCCTAACCTTCTAACAACAAAGAACACTAACCCCCTAACAAACAACAACACTAATCCCCTAACCACAAACAACACTAACACCCTAACAAGAAAAACTACTAAACCCCAACAAGAAACAACCCTAAACCCCTAACAACAAACACTAACCCCCTAACAACAAACAACACTAAACCCCTAACAAGAAACTAACCTAACCCCGTAACAACAAACAACCCTAACCTCCTAACAACAAACAACCTTAAACCCCTAACAACAAACAACCCTAAACCCCTAACAACGAACAACACTAACACCCTAACAACAAAAACCACTAAACCCCAACAAGAAACAACAGTAGACCCCTAACAACAAACACTAACCCCTAACAAAAAACAACACTAAACCCCTAACAAGAAACTAACCTAACCCTGTAACAACAAACAACCCTAACCTCCTAACAGCAAACAACCTTAAACCCCTAACAACAAACAACACTAAACCCCTAACAACAAACAACACTAACACCCTAACAACAAAAACCACTAAACCCCAACAAGAAACAACACTAAACCCCTAACAACAAACACTAACCCCCTAACAACAAACAACACTAAACCCCTAAAAAGAAACTAACCTAACCCTGTAACAACAAACAGCCCTAACCTCCTAACAACAAACCACCTTAACCCCCTAACAACAAACAACCCTAAACCCCTAACAACAATCAATCCTAACCCCCTAACAACCAACAACTCTCACCTCCTAACCACAAACAACACTAACACCCTAACCACAAACAACACTAACCCCGTAAGAACAAACAACACTAACCCCCTAACCACAAACAACACTAACACCCTAACAACAAAAACTACTAAACCCCAAAAAGAAACAACCCTAAACCCCTAACAGCAAACACTAACCCCCTAACAACAAACAACACTAAACCCCTTACAAGAAACTAACCTAACCCTGTAACAACAAACAACCCTAACCTCCTAACAACAAACCCTAACCCCCTAACAAACAACAACACTAAGCCCCTAACCACAAACAACACTAACACCCTAACCACAAACAACACTAACCCCGTAAGAACAAACAACACTAACCCCCTAACAACAAACAACACTAACACCCTAACAACAAAAACTACTAAACCCCAACAAGAAACAACCCTAAACCCCTAACAACAAACACTAACCCCCTAACAACAAACAACACTAATCCCCTAACAAGAAACTAACCTAACCCCGTAACAACAAACAACCCTAACCTCCTAACAACAAACAACCTTAAACCCCTAACAACAAACAACCCTAAACCCCTAACAACAAACAACACTAACACACTAACAACAAAAAACACTAAACCCCAACAAGAAACAACACTAAACCCCTAACAACAAACACTAACCCCCTAACAACAAACAACACTAAACCCCTAACAAGAAACTAACCTAAACCTGTAACAACAAACAACCCTAACCTCCTAACAACAAATAACCCTAACCCCCTAACAAACAACAACACTAACCCCCTAACCACAAACAACACTAACACCCTAACAAAAACTACTAAACCCCAACAAAAACAACCCTAAACCCCTAACAACAAACACTAACCCCCTAACAGCAAACAACACTAAACCCCTAACAAGAAACTAACGTAACCCCCTAACAACCAACAACACACACCCCCTAACCACAAACAACACTAACACCCTAACCACAAACAACACTAACCCCGTAAGAACAAACTACACTAACCCCCTAACAACAAACAACACTAACACCCTAACAACAAAAACTACTAAACCCAACAAGAAACAACCCTAAACCCCTAACAACAAACACTAACCCCCTAACAACAAACAACACTAAACCCCTAACAAGCAACTTACCTAACCCCGTAACAACAAACAACCCTAACCTCCTAACAACAAACAACCTTAAACCCCTAACAACAAACAACCCTAAACCCCTAACAACAAACAACACTAACGCCCTATCAACAAAAACCACTAAACCCCAACAAGAAACAACACTAAACCCCTAACAACAAACACTAACCCCCTAACAACAAACATCATTAAACCCCTAACAAGAAACTAACCTAACCCTGTAAAAACAAACAACCCTAACCTCCTAACAACAAACAACCCTAACCCCCAACAACAAACTACTCTAACCCACTAACAACAAACAACCCTAAGCCCCTAACAACAAGGAACCCTAACTCTCTAACAAGAAACAACACTAACCCCCTAACAACAAAAAATACTAACCCCCTAACAACAAACACCACTAACCCCCTAACAACAATCCTAACAACCTAACAACAAATAACACTAACCCCCAACAAATAAACTACTCTGAACCCCTAACAACAAACAACCCTAAGCTTCTAACAACAAACAACCCTAACCCTGTAACAAACAACAACACTAACCCCCTAACCACAAACAACACTAACACCCTAACAACAAAAAATACTAAACCCCAACAAGAAACAACCCTGAACCCCTAACAACAAACACTAACCCCCTAACAACAAACTACACTAAACCCTTAACAAGAAACTAACCTAAACCCGTAACAACAAACAACCCTAACCTCCTAACAACAAACAACCTTAAACCCCTAACAACAAACAACCCTAAACCCCTAACAACAAACAACACTAACACCCTAACAACAAAAAACACTAAACCCCAACAAGAAAGAACACTAAACCCCTGACAACAAACACTAACCCCCTAAAAACAAACAACACTAAACCCCTAACAAGAAACTAACCTAACCCTGTAACAACAAACAACCCTAACCTCCTAACAACAAACAACCTTAACCCCCTAACAGCAAACAACACTAAATCCCTAACAACAAGCAATCCTAACCCCCTAACAACCAACAACGCTCACCCCCTAACCACAAACAGCACTAACACCCTAACCACAAACAACACTAACCCCGTAAGAACAAACAACACTAACCCCCTAACTACAAACAACACTAACACCCTAACAACAATAACTACTAAACCCCAACAAGAAACAACCCTAAACCCCTAACAACAAACACTAACCCCCTAACAACAAACAACACTAAACACCTAACAAGAAACTAACCTAACCCCGTAACAACAAACAACCCTAACCTCCTAACAACAAACAACCCTAAACCCCTAACAACAAACAACCCTAAACCCCTAACAACAAACAACACTAACACCCTAACAACAAAAACCACAAAACTCCAACAAGAAACAACACTGAACCCATAACTACAAACACTAACCCCCTAACAACAAACAACACTAAACCCCTAACAAGAAACTAACCTAACCCTGTAACAACAAACAACCTTAACCTCCTAACAACAAACAACCCTAAACCCCTAACAAACAACAACACTAACCCCCTAACCACAAACAACGCTAACACCCTAACAACAAAAACTACTAAACCCCAACAAGAAACAACCCTAAACCCCTAACAACAAACACTAACCCCCTAACAACAAACAACACTAAACCCCTAACAAGAAACTAACCTAACCCCGTAACAACAAACAACCCTAACCTCCTAACAACAAACAACCTTAAACCCCTAACAACAAACAACCCTAAACCCCTAACAACAAACAACACTAACACCCTAACAACAAAAAACACTAAACCCCAACAAGAAACAACACTAAACCCCTAACAACAAACACTAACCCCCTAACAACAAACAACACTAAACACCCAACAAGAAACTAACCTAACCCTGTAACAACAAACAACCCTAACCTCCTAACAACAAACAACCTTAACCCCCTAACAACAAACAACCCTAACCTCCTAACAACAAACAACTTTAACCCCCTAAACAACCAACAACACTAACCCCCTAACCACCAACAGCACTAACCCAGTAAAAACAAAAAAAACTAACCACCTAACGACAACCAACACTTATCCCCTAAAAACAAACAACACTAACCCCGAACAAGAAAGAACCCAAATCCTCGAAGAACAAACAACTCTAACCCCCTAACAACAAAAAACTCGGAACCCCTAACAACAAGCAACACTAACCCACTAACAACAAACAACCCTAAACCCCTAACAACAAACAACCCTTACCCCTAACAACCAACAGCACTAACCCCTAGGCAAAAACACTAACACCCTAACAACAAAACCCACTAAACCCCACAAGAAACAACCCTAAACACCTAACAACAAACAACACTAACCCCCTAACAACAAACAACACTAACACCCTAACAACAAAGATCCCTAACCCCCTAAAAACAAACAACAGTAAGCCCCAACAACAAACAACACTAATCCTCTAACAACAACCCTAATCCCCTAACTACAAACAACACTAACCCACTAACAACAAACCAAACTAACCCCCTAAAAAACAACACAAACCCCAAACAACAAACAACTCTCACACCCTAACAACAAACAACACTAACCCCCTAACAACAACAACACTAACCCCCAAAAACGGACAACACTAACACCCTAACAACAAACACTACTAAACCCAACTAGGAACAACCCTAAAGCCCTAACAACAAACAACACTAACCCCCTAACAACAAACAACCCCAAACCCCTAACATCAAAGAACACTAACACCCTAACAACAAACAACCCTAACGCCCTAACAACAAACAACACTAACCCCCAAACAGCAAACAACCCTTAACCCTAAAAACCAGAAACACTAACCCACTAACAAAAAACAACCCTAACCCACTAAGAACAAACAACCCTAACACCCTAACAACAAACAACCTTAAACCCCTAACAACAAACAACCCTTAACCCCTAACAACAAACAATCCTAACCCCCTAACAACCAACAACACTCACCCCCTAACCACAAACAACATTAACACCCTAACCACAAACAACACTAACCCCGTAAGAACAAACAACACTAACCCCCTAACAACAAACAACACTAACACCCTAACAACAAAAACCACTAAAGCCCAACAAGAAACAACCCTAAACCCCTAACAACAAACACTGACCCCCTAACAACAAACAACACTAAACCCCTAACAAGAAACTAACCTAACCCCGTAACAACAAACAACCCTAACCTCCTAACAACAAACAACCTTAAACCCCTAACAACAAACAACCCTAAACCCCTAACAACAAACAACACTAACACCCTAAAAACAAAAACCACTAAACCCCAACAAGAAACATCACTAAACCCCTAACAACAAACACTAACCCCCTAACAACAAACAACACGAAAACCCTAACAAGAAACTAAACTAACCCTGTAACAACAAACAACCCAAACCTCCTAACAACAAACAACCTTAACCCCCTAACAACAAACAACCCTAAACCCCTAACAACAAACAATCCTAAACCCCTAACAACCAACAACGCACACCCCCTAACCACAAACAACACTAACACCCTAACCACAAACAACACTAACCCCGTAAGAACAAACAACACTAACCCCCTAACCACAACCAACACTAACACCCTAACAACAAAAACTACTAAACCCCATCAAGAAACAACATTAAACCCCTAACAACAAACACTAACCCCCTAACAACAAACAACACTAAACCCCTAACAACAAACTAACCTAACCCTGTAACAACAAACAACCCTAACCTCCTAACAACAAACAACCCTAACCCCCTAACAAACAACAACACTAACCCCCTAACCACAAACAACACTAACACCCCAACAACAAAAACTACTAAACCCCAACAAGAAACAACCCTAAACCCCTAACAACAAACACTAACCCCCTAACAACAAACAACACTAAACCACTAACAAGAAACTAACCTAACCCCGTAACAACAAACAACCCTAAACCCCTAACAACAAACAATCCTAACCCCCTAATAACCAACAACGCTCACCCCCTAACCACAAACAAAACTAACAACCTAACCACAAACAACAGTAACCCCGTTAGAACAAACTACACTAACCCCTAACAACAAACAACACTAACACCCTAACAACAAAAACTACTAAACCCCAACAAGAAACAACCCTAAACCCCTAACAACAAACACTAACCCCCTAACAACAAACAACACTAACCCCCTAAGAACAAACAACACTAACCCCCTAACAACAAACACTAACACCCTAACAACAAAAACTACTAAATGCCAACAAGAAACAACCCTAAACCCCTAACAACAAACACTAACCCCCTAACAACAAACAACACTAAACCCCTAACAAGAAACTAACCTAACCCCGTAACAACAAACAACCCTAACCTCCTAACAACAAACAACCTTAAACCCCTAACAACAAACAACCCTAAATCCCTAACAACAAAAATTAACACCCTAACAACAAAAACCAGTAAACCCCAACAAGAAACAACACTAAACCCCTAACAACAAACACTAACCCCTAACAACAAACAACACTAAACCCCTAACAACAAACACTAACCCCCTAACAACAAACAACACTAAACCCCTAACAAGAAACTAACCTAACCCCGTATCAACAAACAACCCTAACCTCCTAACAACAAACAACCTTAAACCCCTAACAACAAACAATCCTAACACCCTAACAACCAACAACGCTCACCCCCTAACCACAAACAACACTAACCCCGTAAGAACAAACAACACTAACCCCCTAACAACAAACAACACTAACACCCTAACAACAAAAACTACTAAACCCCAACAAGAAACAACCCTAAACCCCTAACAAAAAACACTAACCCCCTACCAACAAACAACACTAAACCCCTAACAAGGAACTTACCTAACCCTGTAAGAACAAACAACCCTAACCTCCTAACAACAAACAACCTTAACCCCCTAACAACAAACAACCTTAAACCCCTAACAACAAACAATCCTAAACCCGTAACAACCAACAACGCTGACCCCCTAACTGCAAACAGCACTAACACCCTAACCACAATCAACACTAACCCCGTAAGAACAAACAACACTAACCCCCTAACAACAAACAACACTAACACCCTAACAACAAAAACTACTAAACCCCAACAAGAAACAATCCTAAACCCCTAACAACAAACACTAACCCCCTAACAACAAACAATCCTAACCCCCTAACAACCAACAACGCTGACCCCCTAACTGCAAACAGCACTAACACCCTAACCACAATCAACACTAACCCCGTAAGAACAAACAACACTAACCCCCTAACAACAAACAACACTAACACCCTAACAACAAAAACTACTAAACCCCAACAAGAAACAATCCTAAACCCCTAACAACAAACACTAACCCCCTAACAACAAACAACACTAAACCCCTAACAAGAAACTAACCTAACCCCGTAACAACAAACACCCCTAACCTCCTAACAACAAACAACCTTAAACCCCTAACAACAAACAACCCTAAACCCCTAACAACAATCAACACTAACACCCTAACAACAAAAACCACTAAACCCCAACAAGAAACAACACTAAACCCCTAACAACAAACACTAACCCCCTAACAACAAACAACACTAAACCCCTAACAAGAAACTAATGTAACCCCGTAACAACAAACAACCCTAACCTCCTAACAACACACAACCTTAAACCCCTAACAACAAACAATCCTAACCCCCAACAACCAACAAAGCTCACCCCCTAACCACAAACAACACTAACACCCTAACCACAAACAACACTAACCCCGTAAGAACAAACAACACTAACCCCCTAACAACAAACAACACTAACACCCTAACAACAAAAACTACTAAAACCCAACAAGAAACAACCCTAAACCCCTAACAACAAACACTAACCCCCTAACAACAAACAACACTAAACCCCTAACAAGAAACTAACCTAACCCCGTAACAACAAACAACCCTAACCTCCTAACAACAAACAATCTTAAACCCCTAACAACAAACAACCCTAAACCCCTAACAACAAACATTAACACCCTAACAACAAAAACCAGTAAACCCCAACAAGAAACAACACTAAACCCCTAACAACAAACACTAACCCCTAACAACAAACAACACTAAACCCCTAACAAGAAACTAACCTAACCCTGTAACAACAAACAAACCTAACCTCCTAACAACAAACAACCTTAACCCCCTAACAACAAACAACCCTAAACCCCTAACAACAAACAATCCTAACCCCCTAACAACCAACAACGCACACCCCCTAAGCACAAACAACACTAACACCCTAACCACACACAACACTAACCCCGTAAGAACAAACAACACTAAGCCCCTAACCACAAACAACACTAACACCCTAACAACAAAAACTACTAAACCCCAACAAGAAACAACCCTAAACCCCTAACAACAAACACTAACCCCCTAACAACAAACAACACTAAACCCCTAAAAAGAAACTAACCTAACCCCGTAACAACAAACAACCCTAACCTCCTAACAACAAACAAACTTAAACCCCTATCAACAAACAACCCGAAACCCCTAACAACAAACAACACTAACACCCTAACAAAAAAACCACTAAAACCCAACAAGAAACAACACTAAACCCCTAACAACAAACACTAAACCCCTGACAACAAACAACACTAAACCCCTAACAAGAAACTAACCTAACCCTGTAACAACAAACAACCCTAACGTCCTAACAACAAACAACCTTGACCCCCTAACAACAAACAACGTTAAACCCCTAACAACAAACAATCCTAACCCCCTAACAACCAACAACGCTCACCCCCTAACCACAAACAACACTAACCCCGTAAGAACAAACAACACTAACCCCCTAACAACAAACAACACTAACACCCTAACAACAAAAACTACTAAACCCCAACAAGAAACAACCCTAAACCCCTAACAACAAACACTAATCCCCAACAACAAACAACACTAAACACCTAACAAGAAACTAACCTAACCCCGTAACAACAAACAACCCTAACCTCCTAATAACAAACAACCTTAAACCCCTAACAACAAACAACCCTAAACCCCTAACAACAAAAATTAACACCCTAACAACAAAAACCAGTAAACCCCAACAAGAAACAACCCTAAACCCCTAACAACAAACACTAACCCCCTAACAACAAACAACACTAAACCCCTAACAACAAACAATCCTAACCGCCTAACAACCAACAACGCTCACCCGCTAACCACAAACAACACTAACACCATAACCACAAACAACACTAACCCCGTAAGAACAAACAACACTAACCCCCTAACAACAAACAACACTAACACCCTAACAACAAAAACTACTAAACCCCAACAAGAAACAACCCTAAACCCCTAACAACAAACACTAACCCTCTAACAACAAACAACACTAAACCCCTAACAAGAAACTAACCTAACCCCGTAACAACAAACAACGCACACCCCCTAACCACAAACAACACTAACACCCTAACCACAAACAACACTAACCCCATAAGAACAAACAACACTAACCCCTAACAACAAACAACACTAACACCCTAACAACAAAAACTACTAAACCCCAACAAGAAACAACCCTAAACCCCTAACAACAAACACTAACCTCCTAACAACAAACAACACTAAACCCCTAACAAGAAACTAACCTAACCCCGTAACAACAAACAACCCTAACCTCCTAACAACAAATAACCTTAAACCCCTAACAACAAACAACCCTAAACCCCTAACAACAAACAACACTAACACCCTCACAACGAAAACCACTAAACCCCAACAAGAAACAACACTAAACCCCTAACAACAAACACTAACCCCCTGACAACAAACAACACTAAACCCCTAACAAGAAACTAACCTAACCCTGTAACAACAAACAACCCTAACCTCCTAACAACAAACAACCCTAAACCCCTAACAAATAACAACACTAAGCCCCTAACCACAAACAGCACTAACACCCTAACAACAAAAACAACTAAACCCCAACAAGAAACAACCCTAAACCCCTAACAACAAACACTAACCCCATAACAACAAGCAATACTAAACCCCTAACAAGAAACTAACCTAACCCCCTAACAACAAAAAACAATAACATCCTAACAGCAAACAACCTTAAACCCCTAACAACAAACAGCCCTAAACCCCTAACAACAAACAACACTAACACCCTAACAACAAAAACCACTAAACCCCAACAAGAAACAACTCTAAACCCCTAACAACAAACACTAACCCCCTAACAACAAACAACACTAAACCCCTAACAAGAAACTAACATAACCCTGTAACAACAAACAACCCTAACCTCCAAACAACAAACAACCTTAACCCCCTAACAACAAACAACCCTAAACCCCTAACAACAAACAATCCTAACCTCCTAACAACCAACAACGCATACCCCCTAACCACAAACAACACTAACACCCTAACCACAAACAACACTAACCCCGTAAGAACAAACAACACTAACCCCCTAACAACAAACAACACTAGCACCCTAACAACAAAAACTACTAAACCCCAACAAGAAACAACCCTAAACCCCTAACAACAAACACTAACCCCCTAACAACAAACAACACTAAACCCCTAACAAGAAACTAACCTAACCCCGTAACAACAAACAACCCTAACCTCCTAACATCAAACAACCATAAACCCCTAACAACAAACAACCCTAAACCCCTAACAACAAACACTAACACCCTAACAACAAAAAACACTAAACCCCAACAAGAAACAACATTAAACCCCTAACAACAAACACTAACCCCCTAACAACAAACAACACTAAACCCCTAACAAGAAACTAACCTAACCCTGTAACAACAACCAACCCTAACCTCCTAACAACAAACAACCCTAACCCCCTAACAAACAACAACACTAACCCCCTAACCACAAACAACACTAACACCCCAACAACAAAAACTACTAAACCCCAACAAGAAACAACCCTAAACCCCTAACAACAAACACTAACCCCCTAACAACAAACAACACTATACCACTAACAAGAAACTAACCTAACCCCGTAACAACAAACAACCCTAACCTCCTAACAACAAATAACCTTAAACCCCTAACAACAAACAACCCTAAACCCCTAACAACAAACAACACTAACACCCTCACAACGAAAACCACTAAACCCCAACAAGAAACAACACTAAACCCCTAACAACAAACACTAACCCCCTGACAACAAACAACACTAAACCCCTAACAAGAAACTAACCTAACCCTGTAACAACAAACAACCCTAACCTCCTAACAACAAACAACCCTAAACCCCTAACAAACAACACTAAGCCCCTAACCACAAACAGCACTAACACCCTAACAACAAAAACAACTAAACCCCAACAAGAAACAACCCTAAACCCCTAACAACAAACACTAACCCCATAACAACAAGCAATACTAAACCCCTAACAAGAAACTAACCTAACCCCGTAACAACAAAAAACAATAACATCCTAACAGCAAACAACCTTAAACCCCTAACAACAAACAGCCCTAAACCCCTAACAACAAACAACACTAACACCCTAACAACAAAAACCACTAAACCCCAACAAGAAACAACTCTAAACCCCTAACAACAAACACTAACCCCCTAACAACAAACAACACTAAACCCCTAACAAGAAACTAACCTAACCCTGTAACAACAAACAACCCTAACCTCCTAACAACAAACAACCTTAACCCCCTAACAACAAACAACCCTAAACCCCTAACAACAAACAATCCTAACCTCCTAACAACCAACAACGCATACCCCCTAACCACAAACAACACTAACACCCTAACCACAAACAACACTAACCCCGTAAGAACAAACAACACTAACCCCCTAACAACAAACAACACTAGCACCCTAACAACAAAAACTACTAAACCCCAACAAGAAACAACCCTAAACCCCTAACAACAAACACTAACTCCCTAACAACAAACAACACTAAACCCCTAACAAGAAACTAACCTAACCCCGTAACAACAAACAACCCTAACCTCCTAACATCAAACAACCATAAACCCCTAACAACAAACAACCCTAAACCCCTAGCAACAAACAACACTAACACCCTAACAACAAAAACCACTAAACCCCAACAAGAAACAACACTAAACCCCTAACAACAAACACTAACGCCCTAACAACAAACAACACTAAACCCCTAACAAGAAACTAACCTAACCTTGTAACAACAAACACCCCTAACCTCCTAACAACAAACCACCTTAACCCCCCTAACAACAAACAACCCTAAACCCCTAACAACAAACAACCCTAACCCCCTAACAACCAACAACTCTCACCCCCTAACCACAAAGAACACTAACACCCTAACCACAAACAACACTAACCCCGTAAGAACAAACAACACTAACCCCCTAACCACAAACAACACTAACACCCTAACAACATAAACCACTAAAGCCCAACAAGAAACAACCCTAAACCCCTAAATAGAAACAACACTAACCCCCTAACCACAAACAACACTAACACCCTAACAACAAAAACCACTAAACCTCAACAAGAAACAACCCGAAATCCCTAAATAGAAACAACACTAACCACCTAACAACAACCCTAACCCCCTAACAACAAACAATCCTAACCCTCAACAACAAACTACTCTAACCCACTAACAACAAACAACCCTAAGCCCCTAACAACAAAGAACCCTAACTCTCTAACAAGAAACAACACTAACCGCCTAACAACAAAAAACACTAACCCCCTAACAACAAACACCACTAACCCCCTATCAACAATCCTAAAAACCTAACAGAAAAAAACACTAACACCCTAACAAGAAAGAACTCAAATCCTCTAACAACAAACAACTTTAACCCTCTAAGAACAAACAACTCTGAACCCCTGACAACAAACACCACTAAACCACTAACAACAAACAACTCTAACCCCTAAAAACCAAAAACACTAACCCACTAACAACAAACAACACTAACCCACTAACAACAAACAACCCTAACACCCTAACAACAAACAACACTAACCCCCTAACAGCAAACAACACTAAACCCCTAATATCAAACAACACTAACCCCCTAACCACAAACAACACTAACAGCCTAACAACATCAACCACTAAACCTCAACAAGAAACAACCCCAAACCCCTAAATAGAAACAACACTAACCACCTAACAACAACCCTAACCCGCTAACAACAAACAACCCTAACCTCCAACAACAAACTACTCTAATCCCCTAACAATAAAAAACCCTAACCCCTAACATCAAACAACACTAACCCCTTAACAACAAACAACCCTAACCCCCAAACAACAAACAACCCTAACCCCCTAACAACAAACAATCCTATCCCCCTAACAACCAACAACACTAACCCCCTAACCACAAAAAACACTAACACCCTAACAACAAATATCACTAAACCCCAACAAGAAATAACCCTAAAACCGTAACAACAAAAAACACTAACACCCTAACAACACACAACCCTAACCACACAACAAACAACCCTAACCCACTAACAACAAACAACTCTGAACCCCTGACAACAAACACCACTAACCCACTAACAACAAAAAACACTAACCCCCTAACAAGAAACTACCCTAACCCCTAAAACCAAAAACACTAACCCCCTAACAACAAACAACCCTAACACCCTAACAACAAACAACACTAACCCCCTAACAACAAACAACACTAAACCCATAACATCAAACAACACTAACCCCCTAACAACAAACACCACTAACACCCTACCAACAAACAACACTAACACCCTAACAACAAAAACCACTAAACCCCAGCAAGAAACAACCCTAAACCCCTAAATACAAACAACACTAACCCCCTAACCACAAACAACACTAACAGCCTAACAGCAAAACCCACTAAACCCCAACAAGAAACAACCCTATACACCTAACAACAAATAACACTAACCTCCTAACAACAAACAACACTAACACCCTAACAACAACCACTCCTAACCCCCTAGCAACAAACAACCCTAACCAAACAACAAACAACCCTAACCGACTAACAACAAACAACACTAAACCCCTAACAAGAAACTACCTTAAACCCCAAACAACAAACAACCCTAACCCCCTAACAACCAACAACCGTAAACACCAAACAACAAACACCACTAACCCACTAACAACAAACAACACTAACCCCCTAACAAGTAACTACCCGAACCCCTAAAAAAAAAAACACTAACCCCCTAACAACAAACAACCCTAACACCCTAACAACAAACAACACTAACCCCCTAACAACAAACAACACTAAACCCCTAACATCAAACAACACTAACCCCCTAACAACAAACAAAACTAACACCCTAACAACAAACTACAATAACACCCTAACAACAAAAACCACTAAACCCCAGCAAGAAACAACCCTAAACCCCTAAATACAAACAGCACTAACCCCCTAACCACAAACAACACTAACAGCCTAACAACAAAAACCACTAAACCTCAACAAGAAACAACCCCAAACTCCTAAATAGAAACAATACTAACCACCTAACAACAACCTAACCCGCTAACAACAAACAACCCTAACCGCCAACAACAAACTACTCTAACCCACTAACAATAAACAACCCTAAGCCCCTAACAACAAAGAACCCTAACTCTCTAACAAGAAATAACACTAACCCCATAACAACAAAAAACACTAACCCCCTAACAACAAACACCACTAACCCCCTTACAACAATCCTAAAAACCTAAAAACAAACAACACTAACCCCCTAAAAATAAACTACTCTAAACCCCTAACGACAAACAACCCTAACCCCCTAACAACAAACAACCCTAAAGCCCTAACAACAAACAACCCTAACCTCCTAACAACAAACAACCTTAACCCCCTAACAACAAACAACCCTAAACCACTAACAACAAACAATCCTAACCCCCTAACAACCAACAACGCTCACCCCCTAACCACAAACAACACTAACACCCTAACCACAAACAACACTAACCCCGTAAGAACAAACAACACTAACCCCCTAACAACAAACAACACTAACACCCTAACAACAAAAACTACTAAACCCCAACAAGAAACAACCCTAAACACCTAACAACAAACACTAACCCCCTAGCAACAAACAACACTAAACCCCTAACAAGAAACTAACCTAACCCCGTAACAAAAAACAACCCTAACCTCCTAACAACAAACAACCTTAAACCCCTAACAACAAACAACCCTAACCTCCTAACAACAACCTTAAACCCGTAACAACAAACAACCCTAAACCCCTAACAACAAACAACACTAACACCCTAACAACAAAAACCACTAAACCCCAACAAGAAACAACACTAAACCCCTAACAACAAACACTAACCTCCTAACAACAAACAACACTAAACCCCTAACAAGAAACTAACCTAACCCTGTAAAAACAAACAACCCTAACCGCCTAACAACAAACAACCTTAACCCCCTAACAACAAACAACGCTAAACCCCTAACAACAAAAAATCCTAACCCCCTAACAACCAACAACTCTCACCCCCAACCACAAACAACATTAACACCCTAACCACAAACAACACTAACCCCGTAAGAACAAACAACACTAACCCCCTAACCACAAACAACACTAACACCCTAACAACAAAAACTACTAAACCCCAACAAGAAACAACCCTAAACCCCTAACAACAAACACTAACCCCCTAACAGCAAACAACACTAAACCCCTAACAAGAGACTAACCTAACCCCGTAACAACAAACAACCCTAACCTCCTAACAACAAACAACCTTAAACCCCTAACAACAAACAACCCTAAACCCCTAACAACAAACAACACTAAAACACTAACAACAAAGAACACTAAACCCCAACAAGAAACAACGCTAAACCCCTAACAACAAACACTAACCCCCTAAAAACAAACAACACTAAACCCCTAACAAGAAACTAACCTAACCCTGTAACAACAAACAACCCTAACCTCCTAACAACAAAAACCTTAACCCCCTAACAACAAACAACCCTAAACCCCTAACAACAAACAATCCTAACCCCCTAACAACCAACAACACTCACCCCCTGACCACAAACAACATTAACACCCTAACCACAAACAACACTAACCCCGTAAGAACAAACAACACCAACCCCCTAACCACAAACAACACTAACACCATAACAACAAAAACTACTAAACCCCAACAAGAAACAACCCTAAACCCCTAACAACGAACACTAACCCCCTAACAACAAACAACACTAAACCCCTAACAAGAAACTAACCTAACCCCGTAACAACAAACAACCCTAACCTCCTAACAAAAAACAACCTTAAACTCCTAACAATAAACAACCCTAAACCACTAACAACAAACAACACTAACACCCTAACAACAAAAACCACTAAACCCCAACAAGAAACAACACTAAACCCCTAACAACAAACACTAACCCCCTAACAACAAACAACACTAAACCCCTAACAAGAAACTAACCTAACCCTGTAACAACAAACAACCCTAACCGCCTAACAACAAACAACCTTAACCCCCTAACAACAAACAACCCTAAACCCCTAACAACAAACAATCCTAACCCGCTAACAACCAAAAACGCTCACCCCCTAACCACAAACAACAATAACCCCGTAAAAACAAACAACACTAACCCCCTAAGAACAAACAACACTAACACCCTAACAACAAAAACCACTAAAGCCCTACAAGAAACAACCCTAAACCCCTAAATACAAATAACACTAACCCCCTAACCACAAACAACACTTACACCCTAACAACAAAAACCACTAAACCTCCACAAGAAACAACCCGAAACCCCTAAATAGAAACAACACTAACCACCTAACAACAACCCTAACCCCCTAACAACAAACAAACCTAACGCCCAACAACAAACTACTCTAACCCACTAACAACAAACAACACTAAACCCCTAACAAGAGACTAACCTAACCCCGTAACAACAAACAACCCTAACCTCCTAACAACAAAAAACCTTAACCCCCTAACAACAAACAACCCTAAACCCCTAACAAAAAACAATCCTAACCCCCTAACAACCAACAACTCTCACCCCCTAACCACAAACAACACTAACACCCTAACCACAAACAACACTAACACCCTAACAACAAAAACTACTAAACTCCAAGAAGAAACAACCCTAAACCCCTAACAACAAACACTAACCCCCTGACAACAAACAACCCTAAACCCCTAACAACAAACAACACTAACACCCTAACAACAAAAACCACTAAACCCCAACAAGAAACAACACTAAACCCGTAACAACAAACACTAACTCCCTAACAACAAACAACACTAAACCCATAACAAGAAACTAACCTAACCCTGTAACAACAAACAAACCTAACATCCTAACAACAAACATCCTTAACCCCCTAACAACAAACAACCCTAAACCCCTAACAACAAACAATCCTAACCCCCTAACAACCAACAATGCACACCCCCTAACCACAAAAAACACTAACACCCTAACCACAAACAACACTAACCCCGTAAGAACAAACTACACTAACCCCCTAACAACAAACAACACTAACACCCTAACAACAAAAACTACTAAACCCCAACAAGAAACAACCCTAAACCCCTAACAACAAACACTAACCCCCTAACAACAAACAACATTAAACCCCTAACAAGAAACTAACCTAACCCCGTAACAACAAACAACCCTAACCTCCTAACAACAAACAACCTTAAACCCTTAACAACAAACAACCCTAAACCCCTAACAACAAACAACACTAACACCCTAACAACAAAAACCACTAAACCCCAACAAGAAACAACACTAAACCCCTAACAACAAACACTAACCCCCTGACAACAAACAACACTAAACCCCTAACAAGAAACTAACCTAACCCTGTAACAACAAACAGCCCTAACCTCCTAACAACAAACAATCTTAACCCCCTAAGAACAAACAACTCTAAACCCCTAACAACAAACAATCCTAACCCCCTAACAACCAACAACGCACACCCCCTATCCACAAACAACACTAACACCCTAACCACAAACAACACTAACCCCCTAAGAACAAACAACACTAACCCCCTAACAACAAACAACACTAACACCCTAACAACAAAAACTACTAAACACCCACAAGAAACAACCCTAAACCCCTAACAACAAACACTAACCCCCTAACAACAAACAACACTAAACCCCTAACAAGAAACTAACCTAAACCCGTAACAACAAACAACCCTAACCTCCTAACAACAAACAACCTTAAACCCCTAACAACAAACAACCCTAAACCCCTAACAACAAACAACACTAACACCCTAACAACAAAAACCACTAAACCCCAACAAGAAACAACACTAAACCCCTAACAACAAACACTAACCCCCTAACAACAAACAACACTAAACCCCTAACAAGAAACTAACCTAACCCCGTAACAACAAACAACCCTAACCTCCTAACAACAAACAACCTTAAACCCCTAACAACAAACAACCCTAAACCCCTAACAACAAACAACACTAACACCCTAACAACAAAAACCACTTAACCCCAACAGGAAACAACACTAAACCCCTAACAACAAACACTAACCCCCTAACAACAAACAACACTAAACCCCTAACAAGAAACTAACCTAACCCTGTAACAACAAACAACCCTAACCTCCTAACAACAAACAACCTTAACCCCCTAAACAACCAACAACAATAACCCCCTAACCACCAACAGCACTAACCAATTAAAACCAAAATAAACTAACCCCCTAACAACAACCAACACTTATCCCCTAAAAACAAACAACACTAATCCCCAACAACAAAGAACCCTAATCCTCTAAGAACAAACAACTCTAAACCCCAACAACAAAAAACTCGAAACACCTAACAACCAGCAACACTAACCCACTAACAAGAAACAACCCTAAACCCCTAACAACAAACTACCCTTACCCCCTAACAACCAACAGCACTAACCCCCTAAGCAAAAACACTAACACCCTAAAAACAAAACCAACTAAACCCCAACAAGAAACAATCCTAAACACCTAACAGCAAACAACACTAACCCCCTAACAACAAACACTAACACCCTAACAACAAAGATCCCTAACCCCCTAAAAACAAACAACACTAAGCCCCAACAACAAACAACACTAACTCTCTAACAACAACCCTAATCCCCTAACTACAGACAACACTAACCCACTAACAAGAAACAAAACTACCCCCTAAAAAACAACACAAACCCCAAACAACAAACAACTCTCACACCCTAACAACAAACAACACTAACCCCCTAACAACAACAACACTAACCCCCAAAAACGGACAACACTAACACCCTAACAACAAACACTACTAAACCCCAACTAGGAACAACCCTAACCCCCTAACAACAAACAACACTAACCCCCTAACAACAAACAACCCTAATCCCCTAACATCAAAGAACACTAACACCCTAACAACAAACAACCCTAACGCCCAAACAACAAACAACACTAACCCCCGAACAGCAAACAACCCTAAACCCTAAAAACCAGAAACACTAACCCACTAACAACAAACAACCCTAACCCACTAAGAACAAACAACCCTAACACCCTAACAACAAACAACCTTAAACCCCTAACAACAAACAACCGTAAACCCTTAACAACAAACAATCCTAACAACCTAACAACCAACAACACTCACCCCCTAACCACAAACAACACTAAAACCCTAACCACAAACAACACTAACCCCGTAAGAACAAACAACACTAACCCCGTAACAACAAACAACACTAACACCCTAACAACAAAAACCACTAAAGCCCAGGAAGAAACAACCCTAAACCAATAAATACAAACAACACTCACCCCCTAACAACTAACAACACCAACACCCTAACAACAAAAACTACTAAACCCCAACCAGAAACAACCCTAAACCCCTAACAACAAACACTAACCCCCTAACAACAAACAACACTAAACCCCTAACAAGAAACTAACCTAACCCCGTAACAACAAATAACCCTAACCTCCTAACAACAAACAACCTTAAACCCCTAACAACAAACAACCCTAAACCCCTAACAACAAACAACACTAACACCCTAACAACAAAAACCACTAAACCCCAACAAGAAACAACCCTAAACCCCTAACAACAAACACTAACCCCCTAACAACAAACAACTCTAAACCCCTAACAACAAACAATCCTAACCCCTTAACAACCAACAACGCTCACCCCCTAACCAAAAACAACACTAAAACCCTAACTACAAACAACACTAACCCCGTAAGAACAAACAAAACTAAACCCCTAAATACAAACAACACTAACACCCTAACAACAAAAATTAATAAACCCCAACAAGAAACAACCCTAAACCCCTAACAACAAACACTAACGCCCTAACAACAAACAACACTAAACCCCTAACAAGAAACTAACCTAACCCCGTAACAACAAACAACCCTAACCTCCTAACAACAAACAACCTTAAACCCCTAACAACAAACAACCCTAAACCAATAACAACAAACAACACTAACACCCTAACAACAAAAAACACTAAACCCCAACAAGAAACAACACTAAACCCCTAACAACAAACACTAACCCCCTAACAACAAACAACACTAAACCCCTAACAAGAAACTAACCTAACAATGTAACAACAAACAACCCTAACCTCCTAACAACAAACCACCTTAACCCCCTAACAACAAACAACCCTAAACCCCTAACAACAAACAATCCTAACCCCCTAACAACCAACAACGCTCACCCCCTAACCACAAACAACACTAACACCCTAACCACAAACAACACTAACCCCGTAAGAACAAAGAACACTAACCCCCTAACAAGAAACAACACTAACACCCTAACAACAAAAACTACTAAAGCCCAACAAGAAACAACCCTAAACCCCTAACAACAAACACTAACCCCCTAACAACAAACAACACTAAACCCCTAACAAGAAACTAACCTAACCCCGTAACAACAAACAACCCTAACCTCCTAACAACAAACAACCTTAAACCCCTAACAACAAACAACACTAACACCCTAACCACAAACAACACTAACCCCCTAACCACAAAAAACACTAACACCCTAACAACAAAAACTACTAAACCCCAACAAGAAACAACCCTAAACCCCTAACAACAAACACTAACACCCTAACAACAAACAACACAAAACCCCTAACAAGAAACTAACCTAACCCTGTAACAACAAACAGCCCTAACCTCCTAACAACAAACAACCTTAACCCCCTAACAACAAACATTAAACCCCTAACAACAAACAATCCTAACACCCTAACAACCAACAACGCTCACCCCTAACCACAAACAGCACTAACACCCTAACCACAAACAACACTAACACCCTAAAAACAAAAAACACTAACCCCCTAACAACAAACACCACTAAACCCCGAACAACAATCCTAACAACCTAACAACAAACAACACTAACCCCCTAAAAATAAACTACCCTAAACCCCTAACAAAAAACAACCCTAACCCCCTAACAACAAACAACTCTAAACCGCTAACAAACAACAACACTAACCCTCTAACCAAAAACAACTCTAACACCCTAACAACAAAAACTACTAAACCCTAACAAGAAACAACCCTAAACCCCTAACAACAAACACTAACCCACTAACAACAAACAACACTAAACCCCTAACAAGAAACTAACCTAACCCCATAACTACAAACAACCCTAACCTCCTAACAACAAACAACCTTAAACCCCTAACAACAAACAACACTAAACCCCTAACAACAAACAACACTAACACCCTAACAACAAAAACCACTAAACCCCAACAAGAAACAACACTAAACCCCTAAAAAAAAACACTAACCCCGTAAGAACAAACAACACTAAACCCCTAACAAGAAACTAACCTAACCCTTTAACAACAAACAGTCCTAACCTCCTAACAACAAACAACCTTAACAACATAACAGCAAACAACTCTAAACCCCTAACAACAAACAATCCTAACCCCTTAACAACCAACAACGCTCACCTCCTAACCACAAACAATACTAAAACCCTAACCACAAACAACACTAACCCTGTAAGAACAAACAACCCTAAACCCCTAAAAACAAACAACACTAACACCGTAACAACAAAAATTACTAAACCCCAACAAGAAACAACCCTAAACCCCTAACAACAAACACTAACCCCCTAACAACAAACAACACTAAACCCCTAACAAGAAACTAACCTAACCCAGTAACAACAAACAACCCTAACCTCCTAACAACAAACAACCCTAACCCCCTAACAAACAACAACACTAACTCCCTAACCAGAAACAACACTAAAACCCTAGCAACAAAAACTACTAAACCCCAACAAGAAACAACCCTAAACCCCTAACAACAAACACTAACTCCCTAACAAAAAACAACACTAAACCCCTAACAAGAAACTAACCTAACCCCGTAACAACAAACAACCCTAACCTCCTAACAACAAACAACCTTAACCCCCTAACAACAAACAACACTAAACCCCTAACAACAAACAATCCTAACCCCCTAACAACCAACAACTCTCACCCCCTAACCACAAACTACACTAACACCCTAACCACAAACAACACTAACCCCGTAAGAACAAACAAAACTAACCCCCTAACCAAAAACAACACTAACACCCTAACAACACAAACTGCTATACCCCAACAAGAAACAACCCTAAACCCCCAACAACAAACACTAACCCCCTAACAACAAAAAACACTAAACCCCTAACAAGAAACTAACCTAACCCCGTAACAACAAACAACCCTAACCTCCTAACAACAATCAACCCTAAACCCCTAACAACAAACAACCCTAACCTTCTAACAACAAACAACCCTAACCCCCTAACAAACAACAACACTAACCCCCTAACCGCAAACAACACTAACACCCTAACAACAAAAACCACTAAACCCCAACAAGAAACAACACTAAACCCCTAACAACAAACACTAACCCCCTAACAACAAACAACACTAAACCCCTAACAAGAAACTAACCTAACCCTGTAACAACAAGCAGCCCTAACCTCCTAACAACAAACAACCTTAACCCCCTAATAACAAACAACTCTAAACCCCTAACAACAAACAATTCTAACCCCCTAACAACCAACAACGCTCACCCCCTAACCACAATCAACACTAACACCCTAACCACAAAAACACTAACCCCGTAAGAACAAACAACACTAACCCCCTAACAACAAACAACCTTAAACCCCTAACAACAAACAACCCTAAACCCCTAACAACAAACAACACTAACACCCTAACAACAAAAACCACTAAATCCCAACAAGAAACAACTCTAAACCCCTAACAACAAACACTAACCCCCTAACAACAAACAACACTAAACACCTAACAAGAAACTATCCTAACCCTGTAACAACAAACAACCCTACCCTCCTAACAACAAACAACCCTAACCCCCTAACAAACAACAACACTAACCCCCTAACCACAAACAACACTAACACCCTGACCACAAACAACACTAACCCCGTAAGAACAAACAACACTAACCCCCTAACCACAAACAACACTAACACCCTAACAACAAAAACTACTAAACCCGAACAAGAAACAACCCTAAATCCCTAACAACAAACACTAAAACCCTAACAACAAACAACACTAAAATCCTAACAAGAAACTAACCTAACCCTGTAACAACAAACAACCCTAACCTCCTAACAACAAACAACCTTAACCCCCTAACAACAAACAACCTTAAACCCCTAACAACAAAAAATCCTAACACCCTAACAACCAACAACGCTCACCCCCTAACCACAAGCAACACTAACACCCTAACAACAAAAACACTAACCCCGTAAGAACAAACAACACTAACCCCCTAACAACAAACAACCTTAAACCCCTAACAACAAACAACCCTAAACCCCTAACAACAAACAACACTAACACCCTAACAACAAAAACCACTAAATCCCAACAAGAAACAACTCTAAACCCCTAACAACAAACACTAACCCCCTAACAACAAACAACACTAAACACCTAACAAGAAACTATCCTAACCCTGTAACAACAAACAACCCTACCCTCCTAACAACAAACAACCCTAACCCCCTAACAAACAACAACACTAACCCCCTAACCACAAACAACACTAACACCCTGACCACAAACAACACTAACCCCGTAAGAACAAACAACACTAACCCCCTAACCACAAACAACACTAACACCCTAACAACAAAAACTACTAAACCCCAAAAAGAAACAACCCTAAACCCCTAACAGCAAACACTAACCCCCTAACAACAAACAACACTAAACCCCTAACAAGAAACTAACCTAACCCCGTAACAACAAACAACCCTAACCTTCTAACAACAAACAACCCTAAACCCCTAACAACGAACAACACTAACACCCTAACAACAGAAACCACTAAACCCCAACAAGAAACAACAGTAGACCCCTAACAACAAACACTAACCCCCTAACAAAAAACAACACTAAACCCCTAACAAGAAACTAACCTAACCCTGTAACAACAAACAACCCTAACCTCCTAACAACAAACAACCTTAACCCCCTAACAGCAAACAACCCTAAATCCCTAACAGCAAACAACCCTAAATCCCTAACAACAAACAATCCTAACCCCCTAACAACCAACAACGCTCACCCCCTAACCACAAACAGCACTGACAGCCTGACCACAAACAACACTAACCCCGTAAGAACAAACAACACTAACCCCCTAACGACAAACAACACTAACACCCTAACAACAAAAACTACTAAACCCCAACAAGAAACAACCCTAAAGCCCTAACAACAAACACTAACCCCCTAACAACAAACAACACTAAACACCTAACAAGAAACTAACCTAACCCCGTAACAACAAACAACCCTAACCTCCTAACAACAAACAACCTTAAACCCCTAACAACAAACAACCCTAAACCCCTATCAACAAACAACACTAACACCCTAACAACAAAAACCACTAAACCCCAACAAGAAACAACACTAAACCCCTAACAACAAACACTAACCCCCTAACAACAAACAACACTAAACCCCTAACAAGAAACTAACCTAACCCTGTAAAAACAAACAACCCTAACCTCCTAACAACAAACAACCCTAACCCCCTAACAAGCAACAACACTAACCCCCTAACAACAAACAACACTAACACCCTAACAACAAAAACTACTAAACCCCAACAAGAAACAACCCTAAACCCCTAAAAACAAACAATAACCCCCTAACAACAATAAACTCGGAACCCCTAACAACAAGCAACACTAACCCACTAACAACAAACAACCCTAAACCGCTAGCAACAAACAACACTTACCCCCTAACAACCAACACCACTAACCCCCTAAGCAAAAACACTAACTCCCTAAGAACAAAACCCACTAAACCCCAACAAGAAACAATCCTAAACACCTAACAACAAACAACACTAACCCCCTAACTACAAAAAACACTAACACCCTAACAACAAAGATCAATAACCCCCTAAAATCAAACAACACTAAGCCCCAACAACAAACAACACTAACCCTCAAACAACAACCCTAATCCCCTAACTACAAACAACACTAACCCACTAACAACAAACAAAACTAACCCCCTAAAGAACAACAGAAACCCCAAACAACAAACAACTCTCACACCCTAACAAAAAACAACACTAACCCCCTAACAACAACAACACTAACCCCCAAAAATGGACAACACTAACACCCTAACAACAAACACTACTAAACCCCAACTAGGAACAACCCTAACCCCCTAACAACAAACAACCCTAAACCCCTATCATCAAAGAACACTAACACCCTAACAACAAACAACCCTAACGCCCTAACAACAAAAAAAACTAACCCCCGAACAGCAAACAACCCTAAACCCTAAACATCAGAAACACTAACCCACTAACAACAAACAACCCTAACCCACTAAGAACAAACAACCCTAACACCCTAACAACAAACAACCTTAAACCCCTAACAACAAACACTAACCCCCTAAAAACAAACAACACTAAACCCCTAACAAGAAACTAATCTAACCCTGTAACAACAAACAACCCTAACCTCCTAACAACAAACAACCTTAACCCCCTAACAACAAACAACCCTAAACCCCTAACAACAAACAACACTAACACCCTAACAACAAAAAACACTAAACCCCAACAAGAAACAACACCAAACCCCTAACAACAAACACTAACCCCCTAACAACAAACAACACTAAACCCCTAACAAGAAACTAACCTAACCCTGTAACAACAAACAACCCTAACCTCCTAACAACAAACAACCTTAACCCCCTAACAACAAACAACCCTAAACCCCTAACAACAAACAATCCTAACCCCCTAACAACCAACAACGCTAACCCCCTGACCACAAACACTAACACCCTAACCACAAACAACACTAACCCCGTAAGAACAAACAACACTAACCCCCTAACAACAAACAACACTAACACCCTAACAACAAAAACCACTAAAGCCCACCAAGAAACAACCCTAAACCCCTAAATACAAACAACACTAAACCCCTAACCAGAAACAACACTAACAACCTAACAACAAAAACCACTAAACCTCAAAAAGAAACAACCCGAAACCCCTATATAGAAACAACACTAACCACCTAACAACAACCCTAACCCCCTAACAACAAACAACCCTAACCCCCAACAACAAACTACTCTAACCCACTAACAACAATCAACCCTAAGCCCCTAACAACAAAGAACCCTAACTCTCTAACAAGAAACGACACTAACCCCCTAACAACAAAAAACACTAACCCCCAACAACAAACACCAATAACCCCCTAACAACAATCCTAACAACCTAACAACAAACAACACTAACCCCCTAAAAATAAACTACTCTAAACCCCTAAAAACAAACAACCCTAACCCCCTAACAGCAAGCAACCCTAAACCCCTAACAACAAACAACCCTAACCTTCTAACAACAAACAACCCTAACCCCATAACAAAAAAAACACTAACCCCCTAACCACAAACAACACTAACACCCTAACAACAAAAACTACTAAACCCCAACAAGAAACAACCCTAAACCCCTAACAACAAACACTAACCCCCTAACAACAAACAACACTAAACCCCTAACAAGAAACTAACCTAACCTGTAACAACAAACAACCCTAACCTCCTAACAACAAACAACCTTAACCCCCTAACAACAAACAACACTAAACCCCTAACAACAAACAATCCTAACCCCCTAACAACCAACAACGCTCACCCCCTAACCACAAACAACACTAACACCCTAACCACAATCAACACTAACCCCGTAAGAACAAACAACACTAACCCCCTAACCACAAACAACACTAACACCCTAACAACAAAAAACACTAAACCACAAGAAGAAACAACACTAAACCCCTAACAACAAACACTATCACCCTAATAACAAACACCAAACCCCTAACAAGAAACTAACCTAACCCTGTAACAACAAACAACCCTAACCTCCTAACAACAAACAACCTTAACCCCCTAAGAAGAAACAACCCTAAACCCCTAACAACAAACAATCCTAACCCCCTAACAACCAACAACGCACACCCCCTATCCACAAACAACACTAACACCCTAACCACAAACAACACTAACCCCGTAAGAACAAACAACACTAACCCCCTAACCACAAACAACACTAACACCCTAACAACAAAAACCACTAAAGCCCAACAAGAAACAACACTAAACCCCTAACAACAAACACTAACCCCCTAACAACAAACAACACTAAACCCCTAACAAGAAACTAACCTAACCCTGTAACAACAAACAACCCTAACCTCCTAACAACAAATAACCCTAACTCCCTAACAGACAACAACACTAACCCCCTAACCACAAACAACACTAACACCCTAACAACAAAAACCACTAAACCCCAACAAGAAACAACCCTAAACCCCTAACAACAAACACTAACCCCCTAACAACAAACAACACTAAACCCCTAACAAGAAACTAACCTAACCCTGTAACAACAAACAACCCTAACCTCCTAACAACAAACAACCTTAACCCCCTAACAACAAACAACCCTAAACCCCTAACAACAAACACTAACCCCCTAACAACAAACAACACCAACACCCTAACAACAAAAACTACTAAACCCCAACAAGAAACAACCCTAAACAACTAACAACAAACACTAACCCCCTAACAACAAACAACACTAAACCCCTAACAAGAAACTAACCTAACCCCGTAACAACAAACAACCCTAACCTCCTAACAACAAACAACCTTAAACCCCTAAAAACAAACAACCCTAAACCCCTAACAACAAACAACACTAACACTCTAACAACAAAAACCACTAAACCCCAACAAGAAACAACACTAAACCCCTAACAACAAACACTAACCCCCTAACAACAAACAACACCAAACCCCTAACAAGAAACTAACCTAACCCTGTAACAACAAACAGCCCTAACCTCCTAAAAAACAAACAACCTTAACCCTCTAACAACAAACAACACTAAACCCCTAACAACAAACAATCCTAACCCCCTAACAACCAACAACGCTCACGCCCTAACCAAAAAAACACTAACCCTGTAAGAACAAACAACACTAACCCCCTAACAACAAACAACACTAAACCCCTAACAAGAAACTAACGTAACCCCGTAACAACAAACAACCCTAACCTCCTAACAACAAACAACCTTAAACCCCTAACAACAAACAACCCTAAACCCCTAACAACAATCAACACTAACACCCTAACAACAAAAACCACTAAACCCCAACAAGAAACAACACTAAACCCCTAACAACAAACACTAACCCCCTAACAACAAACAACCCTAAACCCCTAACAACAAACAATCCTAACCCCCTAACAACCAACAACACTCACCCCTAACCACAAACAACACTAACACCCTAACCACAAACAACACTAACCCCCTAACAACAAACACCACTAACCCCCTAACAACAATCCTAACAACCTAACAACAAACAACACTAACCCCCTAAAAATAAACTCCTCTAAACCCCTAACGACAAACAACCCTAACCCCCTAACAACAAACAACCCTAAACCCCTAACAACAAACAACCCTAACCCCCTAACAAACAACAACACTAACCCCTTAACCACAAACAACACTAACACCCTAACAACAAAAACTACTAAACCCCAACAGGAAACAATCCTAAACCCCTAACAACAAACAGTAAAACCTTAACAAAAAACTAACCTAACCCCGTAACAACAAACAACCCTAACCTCCTAACAACAAACAACCTTAAACCCCTAACAACAAACAACTCTAAACTCTTAACAACAAACAGCACTAACACCCTAACGACAAACAACACTAACCCCGTAAGAACAAACAACACTAACCCCCTAACAACAAACAATACTAACACCCTAACAACAAAAACCACTAAAGCCCAACAAGAAACAACCCTAAAACCCTAAATACAAACAACACTAACCCCCTAACAACAAACAACACCAACAACCTAAGAACAAAAACTACTAAACCCCAACAAGAAACAACCCTAAACCCCTAACAAGAAACACTAACCCAATAACAACAAACAAAATTAAACCCCTAACAAGAAACTAACCTAACCCCATAACAACAAACAACCCTAACCTCCTAACAAAAAACAACCTTAAACCCCTAACAACAAACAACCCTAAACCCCTAACAACAAACAACACTAACACCCTAACAACAAAAACCACTACACCCCAACATGAAACAACACTAAACTCCTAACAACAAACACTAACCCCCTAACAACAAACAACACTAAACCCCTAACAGGAAACTAACATAACCCTGCAACAACAAACAACCCTAACCTCCTAACAACAAACAACCCTAACCCCCTAACAAACAACAACACTAACCCCCTAACCACAAACAACACTAACACCCTAACAACAAAAACTACTAAACCCCAACAAGAAACAACCCTAAACCCCTAACAACAAACACTAACCCCCTAACAACAAACAACACTAATCCCCTAACAAGAAACTAACCTAACCCCGTAACAACAAACAACCCTAACCTCCTAACAACAAACAACCTTAAACCCCTAACAACAAACAACCCTAAACCCCTAACAACAAACAACACTAACACCCTAACAACAAAAAACACTAAACCCCAACAAGAAACAACCCTAAACCCCTAACAACAAACACTAACCCCCTAACAACAAACAACACTAAACACCTAACAAGAAACTAAAATAACCCTGTAAAAACAAACAACCCTAACCTCCTAACAACAAACAACCTTAACCCCCTAACAACAAACAACCCTAAACCCCTAACAACAAACAATCCTAACCCCCTAACAACCAACAACGCACACCCCCTAACAGGAAACAACACTAACCCCCTAACCACAAACAACACTAACACCCTAACAACAAAAACTACTAAACCCCAACAAGAAACAACCCTAAACCCCTAACAACAAACCCTAAACCCCTAACAACAAACAACACTAAACCCCTAACAAAAAACTAACCTTACCCCGTAACAACAAACAACCCTAACCTTCTAACAACAAAGAACACTAACCCCCTAACAAACAACAACACTAATCCCCTAACCACAAACAACACTAACACCCTAACAAGAAAAACTACTAAACCCCAACAAGAAACAACCCTAAACCCCTAACAACAAACACTAACCCCCTAACAACAAACAACACTAAACCCCTAACAAGAAACTAACCTAACCCCGTAACAACAAACAACCCTAACCTCCTAACAACAAACAACCTTAAACCCCTAACAACAAACAACCCTAAACCCCTAACAACGAACAACACTAACACCCTAACAACAAAAACCACTAAACCCCAACAAGAAACAACAGTAGACCCCTAACAACAAACACTAACCCCTAACAAAAAACAACACTAAACCCCTAACAAGAAACTAACCTAACCCTGTAACAACAAACAACCCTAACCTCCTAACAGCAAACAACCTTAAACCCCTAACAACAAACAACACTAAACCCCTAACAACAAACAACACTAACACCCTAACAACAAAAACCACTAAACCCCAACAAGAAACAACACTAAACCCCTAACAACAAACACTAACCCCCTAACAACAAACAACACTAAACCCCTAAAAAGAAACTAACCTAACCCTGTAACAACAAACAGCCCTAACCTCCTAACAACAAACCACCTTAACCCCCTAACAACAAACAACCCTAAACCCCTAACAACAATCAATCCTAACCCCCTAACAACCAACAACTCTCACCTCCTAACCACAAACAACACTAACACCCTAACCACAAACAACACTAACCCCGTAAGAACAAACAACACTAACCCCCTAACCACAAACAACACTAACACCCTAACAACAAAAACTACTAAACCCCAAAAAGAAACAACCCTAAACCCCTAACAGCAAACACTAACCCCCTAACAACAAACAACACTAAACCCCTTACAAGAAACTAACCTAACCCTGTAACAACAAACAACCCTAACCTCCTAACAACAAACCCTAACCCCCTAACAAACAACAACACTAAGCCCCTAACCACAAACAACACTAACACCCTAACCACAAACAACACTAACCCCGTAAGAACAAACAACACTAACCCCCTAACAACAAACAACACTAACACCCTAACAACAAAAACTACTAAACCCCAACAAGAAACAACCCTAAACCCCTAACAACAAACACTAACCCCCTAACAACAAACAACACTAATCCCCTAACAAGAAACTAACCTAACCCCGTAACAACAAACAACCCTAACCTCCTAACAACAAACAACCTTAAACCCCTAACAACAAACAACCCTAAACCCCTAACAACAAACAACACTAACACACTAACAACAAAAAACACTAAACCCCAACAAGAAACAACACTAAACCCCTAACAACAAACACTAACCCCCTAACAACAAACAACACTAAACCCCTAACAAGAAACTAACCTAAACCTGTAACAACAAACAACCCTAACCTCCTAACAACAAATAACCCTAACCCCCTAACAAACAACAACACTAACCCCCTAACCACAAACAACACTAACACCCTAACAAAAACTACTAAACCCCAACAAAAACAACCCTAAACCCCTAACAACAAACACTAACCCCCTAACAGCAAACAACACTAAACCCCTAACAAGAAACTAACGTAACCCCCTAACAACCAACAACACACACCCCCTAACCACAAACAACACTAACACCCTAACCACAAACAACACTAACCCCGTAAGAACAAACTACACTAACCCCCTAACAACAAACAACACTAACACCCTAACAACAAAAACTACTAAACCCAACAAGAAACAACCCTAAACCCCTAACAACAAACACTAACCCCCTAACAACAAACAACACTAAACCCCTAACAAGCAACTTACCTAACCCCGTAACAACAAACAACCCTAACCTCCTAACAACAAACAACCTTAAACCCCTAACAACAAACAACCCTAAACCCCTAACAACAAACAACACTAACGCCCTATCAACAAAAACCACTAAACCCCAACAAGAAACAACACTAAACCCCTAACAACAAACACTAACCCCCTAACAACAAACATCATTAAACCCCTAACAAGAAACTAACCTAACCCTGTAAAAACAAACAACCCTAACCTCCTAACAACAAACAACCCTAACCCCCAACAACAAACTACTCTAACCCACTAACAACAAACAACCCTAAGCCCCTAACAACAAGGAACCCTAACTCTCTAACAAGAAACAACACTAACCCCCTAACAACAAAAAATACTAACCCCCTAACAACAAACACCACTAACCCCCTAACAACAATCCTAACAACCTAACAACAAATAACACTAACCCCCAACAAATAAACTACTCTGAACCCCTAACAACAAACAACCCTAAGCTTCTAACAACAAACAACCCTAACCCTGTAACAAACAACAACACTAACCCCCTAACCACAAACAACACTAACACCCTAACAACAAAAAATACTAAACCCCAACAAGAAACAACCCTGAACCCCTAACAACAAACACTAACCCCCTAACAACAAACTACACTAAACCCTTAACAAGAAACTAACCTAAACCCGTAACAACAAACAACCCTAACCTCCTAACAACAAACAACCTTAAACCCCTAACAACAAACAACCCTAAACCCCTAACAACAAACAACACTAACACCCTAACAACAAAAAACACTAAACCCCAACAAGAAAGAACACTAAACCCCTGACAACAAACACTAACCCCCTAAAAACAAACAACACTAAACCCCTAACAAGAAACTAACCTAACCCTGTAACAACAAACAACCCTAACCTCCTAACAACAAACAACCTTAACCCCCTAACAGCAAACAACACTAAATCCCTAACAACAAGCAATCCTAACCCCCTAACAACCAACAACGCTCACCCCCTAACCACAAACAGCACTAACACCCTAACCACAAACAACACTAACCCCGTAAGAACAAACAACACTAACCCCCTAACTACAAACAACACTAACACCCTAACAACAATAACTACTAAACCCCAACAAGAAACAACCCTAAACCCCTAACAACAAACACTAACCCCCTAACAACAAACAACACTAAACACCTAACAAGAAACTAACCTAACCCCGTAACAACAAACAACCCTAACCTCCTAACAACAAACAACCCTAAACCCCTAACAACAAACAACCCTAAACCCCTAACAACAAACAACACTAACACCCTAACAACAAAAACCACAAAACTCCAACAAGAAACAACACTGAACCCATAACTACAAACACTAACCCCCTAACAACAAACAACACTAAACCCCTAACAAGAAACTAACCTAACCCTGTAACAACAAACAACCTTAACCTCCTAACAACAAACAACCCTAAACCCCTAACAAACAACAACACTAACCCCCTAACCACAAACAACGCTAACACCCTAACAACAAAAACTACTAAACCCCAACAAGAAACAACCCTAAACCCCTAACAACAAACACTAACCCCCTAACAACAAACAACACTAAACCCCTAACAAGAAACTAACCTAACCCCGTAACAACAAACAACCCTAACCTCCTAACAACAAACAACCTTAAACCCCTAACAACAAACAACCCTAAACCCCTAACAACAAACAACACTAACACCCTAACAACAAAAAACACTAAACCCCAACAAGAAACAACACTAAACCCCTAACAACAAACACTAACCCCCTAACAACAAACAACACTAAACACCCAACAAGAAACTAACCTAACCCTGTAACAACAAACAACCCTAACCTCCTAACAACAAACAACCTTAACCCCCTAACAACAAACAACCCTAACCTCCTAACAACAAACAACTTTAACCCCCTAAACAACCAACAACACTAACCCCCTAACCACCAACAGCACTAACCCAGTAAAAACAAAAAAAACTAACCACCTAACGACAACCAACACTTATCCCCTAAAAACAAACAACACTAACCCCGAACAAGAAAGAACCCAAATCCTCGAAGAACAAACAACTCTAACCCCCTAACAACAAAAAACTCGGAACCCCTAACAACAAGCAACACTAACCCACTAACAACAAACAACCCTAAACCCCTAACAACAAACAACCCTTACCCCTAACAACCAACAGCACTAACCCCTAGGCAAAAACACTAACACCCTAACAACAAAACCCACTAAACCCCACAAGAAACAACCCTAAACACCTAACAACAAACAACACTAACCCCCTAACAACAAACAACACTAACACCCTAACAACAAAGATCCCTAACCCCCTAAAAACAAACAACAGTAAGCCCCAACAACAAACAACACTAATCCTCTAACAACAACCCTAATCCCCTAACTACAAACAACACTAACCCACTAACAACAAACCAAACTAACCCCCTAAAAAACAACACAAACCCCAAACAACAAACAACTCTCACACCCTAACAACAAACAACACTAACCCCCTAACAACAACAACACTAACCCCCAAAAACGGACAACACTAACACCCTAACAACAAACACTACTAAACCCAACTAGGAACAACCCTAAAGCCCTAACAACAAACAACACTAACCCCCTAACAACAAACAACCCCAAACCCCTAACATCAAAGAACACTAACACCCTAACAACAAACAACCCTAACGCCCTAACAACAAACAACACTAACCCCCAAACAGCAAACAACCCTTAACCCTAAAAACCAGAAACACTAACCCACTAACAAAAAACAACCCTAACCCACTAAGAACAAACAACCCTAACACCCTAACAACAAACAACCTTAAACCCCTAACAACAAACAACCCTTAACCCCTAACAACAAACAATCCTAACCCCCTAACAACCAACAACACTCACCCCCTAACCACAAACAACATTAACACCCTAACCACAAACAACACTAACCCCGTAAGAACAAACAACACTAACCCCCTAACAACAAACAACACTAACACCCTAACAACAAAAACCACTAAAGCCCAACAAGAAACAACCCTAAACCCCTAACAACAAACACTGACCCCCTAACAACAAACAACACTAAACCCCTAACAAGAAACTAACCTAACCCCGTAACAACAAACAACCCTAACCTCCTAACAACAAACAACCTTAAACCCCTAACAACAAACAACCCTAAACCCCTAACAACAAACAACACTAACACCCTAAAAACAAAAACCACTAAACCCCAACAAGAAACATCACTAAACCCCTAACAACAAACACTAACCCCCTAACAACAAACAACACGAAAACCCTAACAAGAAACTAAACTAACCCTGTAACAACAAACAACCCAAACCTCCTAACAACAAACAACCTTAACCCCCTAACAACAAACAACCCTAAACCCCTAACAACAAACAATCCTAAACCCCTAACAACCAACAACGCACACCCCCTAACCACAAACAACACTAACACCCTAACCACAAACAACACTAACCCCGTAAGAACAAACAACACTAACCCCCTAACCACAACCAACACTAACACCCTAACAACAAAAACTACTAAACCCCATCAAGAAACAACATTAAACCCCTAACAACAAACACTAACCCCCTAACAACAAACAACACTAAACCCCTAACAACAAACTAACCTAACCCTGTAACAACAAACAACCCTAACCTCCTAACAACAAACAACCCTAACCCCCTAACAAACAACAACACTAACCCCCTAACCACAAACAACACTAACACCCCAACAACAAAAACTACTAAACCCCAACAAGAAACAACCCTAAACCCCTAACAACAAACACTAACCCCCTAACAACAAACAACACTAAACCACTAACAAGAAACTAACCTAACCCCGTAACAACAAACAACCCTAAACCCCTAACAACAAACAATCCTAACCCCCTAATAACCAACAACGCTCACCCCCTAACCACAAACAAAACTAACAACCTAACCACAAACAACAGTAACCCCGTTAGAACAAACTACACTAACCCCTAACAACAAACAACACTAACACCCTAACAACAAAAACTACTAAACCCCAACAAGAAACAACCCTAAACCCCTAACAACAAACACTAACCCCCTAACAACAAACAACACTAACCCCCTAAGAACAAACAACACTAACCCCCTAACAACAAACACTAACACCCTAACAACAAAAACTACTAAATGCCAACAAGAAACAACCCTAAACCCCTAACAACAAACACTAACCCCCTAACAACAAACAACACTAAACCCCTAACAAGAAACTAACCTAACCCCGTAACAACAAACAACCCTAACCTCCTAACAACAAACAACCTTAAACCCCTAACAACAAACAACCCTAAATCCCTAACAACAAAAATTAACACCCTAACAACAAAAACCAGTAAACCCCAACAAGAAACAACACTAAACCCCTAACAACAAACACTAACCCCTAACAACAAACAACACTAAACCCCTAACAACAAACACTAACCCCCTAACAACAAACAACACTAAACCCCTAACAAGAAACTAACCTAACCCCGTATCAACAAACAACCCTAACCTCCTAACAACAAACAACCTTAAACCCCTAACAACAAACAATCCTAACACCCTAACAACCAACAACGCTCACCCCCTAACCACAAACAACACTAACCCCGTAAGAACAAACAACACTAACCCCCTAACAACAAACAACACTAACACCCTAACAACAAAAACTACTAAACCCCAACAAGAAACAACCCTAAACCCCTAACAAAAAACACTAACCCCCTACCAACAAACAACACTAAACCCCTAACAAGGAACTTACCTAACCCTGTAAGAACAAACAACCCTAACCTCCTAACAACAAACAACCTTAACCCCCTAACAACAAACAACCTTAAACCCCTAACAACAAACAATCCTAAACCCGTAACAACCAACAACGCTGACCCCCTAACTGCAAACAGCACTAACACCCTAACCACAATCAACACTAACCCCGTAAGAACAAACAACACTAACCCCCTAACAACAAACAACACTAACACCCTAACAACAAAAACTACTAAACCCCAACAAGAAACAATCCTAAACCCCTAACAACAAACACTAACCCCCTAACAACAAACAATCCTAACCCCCTAACAACCAACAACGCTGACCCCCTAACTGCAAACAGCACTAACACCCTAACCACAATCAACACTAACCCCGTAAGAACAAACAACACTAACCCCCTAACAACAAACAACACTAACACCCTAACAACAAAAACTACTAAACCCCAACAAGAAACAATCCTAAACCCCTAACAACAAACACTAACCCCCTAACAACAAACAACACTAAACCCCTAACAAGAAACTAACCTAACCCCGTAACAACAAACACCCCTAACCTCCTAACAACAAACAACCTTAAACCCCTAACAACAAACAACCCTAAACCCCTAACAACAATCAACACTAACACCCTAACAACAAAAACCACTAAACCCCAACAAGAAACAACACTAAACCCCTAACAACAAACACTAACCCCCTAACAACAAACAACACTAAACCCCTAACAAGAAACTAATGTAACCCCGTAACAACAAACAACCCTAACCTCCTAACAACACACAACCTTAAACCCCTAACAACAAACAATCCTAACCCCCAACAACCAACAAAGCTCACCCCCTAACCACAAACAACACTAACACCCTAACCACAAACAACACTAACCCCGTAAGAACAAACAACACTAACCCCCTAACAACAAACAACACTAACACCCTAACAACAAAAACTACTAAAACCCAACAAGAAACAACCCTAAACCCCTAACAACAAACACTAACCCCCTAACAACAAACAACACTAAACCCCTAACAAGAAACTAACCTAACCCCGTAACAACAAACAACCCTAACCTCCTAACAACAAACAATCTTAAACCCCTAACAACAAACAACCCTAAACCCCTAACAACAAACATTAACACCCTAACAACAAAAACCAGTAAACCCCAACAAGAAACAACACTAAACCCCTAACAACAAACACTAACCCCTAACAACAAACAACACTAAACCCCTAACAAGAAACTAACCTAACCCTGTAACAACAAACAAACCTAACCTCCTAACAACAAACAACCTTAACCCCCTAACAACAAACAACCCTAAACCCCTAACAACAAACAATCCTAACCCCCTAACAACCAACAACGCACACCCCCTAAGCACAAACAACACTAACACCCTAACCACACACAACACTAACCCCGTAAGAACAAACAACACTAAGCCCCTAACCACAAACAACACTAACACCCTAACAACAAAAACTACTAAACCCCAACAAGAAACAACCCTAAACCCCTAACAACAAACACTAACCCCCTAACAACAAACAACACTAAACCCCTAAAAAGAAACTAACCTAACCCCGTAACAACAAACAACCCTAACCTCCTAACAACAAACAAACTTAAACCCCTATCAACAAACAACCCGAAACCCCTAACAACAAACAACACTAACACCCTAACAAAAAAACCACTAAAACCCAACAAGAAACAACACTAAACCCCTAACAACAAACACTAAACCCCTGACAACAAACAACACTAAACCCCTAACAAGAAACTAACCTAACCCTGTAACAACAAACAACCCTAACGTCCTAACAACAAACAACCTTGACCCCCTAACAACAAACAACGTTAAACCCCTAACAACAAACAATCCTAACCCCCTAACAACCAACAACGCTCACCCCCTAACCACAAACAACACTAACCCCGTAAGAACAAACAACACTAACCCCCTAACAACAAACAACACTAACACCCTAACAACAAAAACTACTAAACCCCAACAAGAAACAACCCTAAACCCCTAACAACAAACACTAATCCCCAACAACAAACAACACTAAACACCTAACAAGAAACTAACCTAACCCCGTAACAACAAACAACCCTAACCTCCTAATAACAAACAACCTTAAACCCCTAACAACAAACAACCCTAAACCCCTAACAACAAAAATTAACACCCTAACAACAAAAACCAGTAAACCCCAACAAGAAACAACCCTAAACCCCTAACAACAAACACTAACCCCCTAACAACAAACAACACTAAACCCCTAACAACAAACAATCCTAACCGCCTAACAACCAACAACGCTCACCCGCTAACCACAAACAACACTAACACCATAACCACAAACAACACTAACCCCGTAAGAACAAACAACACTAACCCCCTAACAACAAACAACACTAACACCCTAACAACAAAAACTACTAAACCCCAACAAGAAACAACCCTAAACCCCTAACAACAAACACTAACCCTCTAACAACAAACAACACTAAACCCCTAACAAGAAACTAACCTAACCCCGTAACAACAAACAACGCACACCCCCTAACCACAAACAACACTAACACCCTAACCACAAACAACACTAACCCCATAAGAACAAACAACACTAACCCCTAACAACAAACAACACTAACACCCTAACAACAAAAACTACTAAACCCCAACAAGAAACAACCCTAAACCCCTAACAACAAACACTAACCTCCTAACAACAAACAACACTAAACCCCTAACAAGAAACTAACCTAACCCCGTAACAACAAACAACCCTAACCTCCTAACAACAAATAACCTTAAACCCCTAACAACAAACAACCCTAAACCCCTAACAACAAACAACACTAACACCCTCACAACGAAAACCACTAAACCCCAACAAGAAACAACACTAAACCCCTAACAACAAACACTAACCCCCTGACAACAAACAACACTAAACCCCTAACAAGAAACTAACCTAACCCTGTAACAACAAACAACCCTAACCTCCTAACAACAAACAACCCTAAACCCCTAACAAATAACAACACTAAGCCCCTAACCACAAACAGCACTAACACCCTAACAACAAAAACAACTAAACCCCAACAAGAAACAACCCTAAACCCCTAACAACAAACACTAACCCCATAACAACAAGCAATACTAAACCCCTAACAAGAAACTAACCTAACCCCCTAACAACAAAAAACAATAACATCCTAACAGCAAACAACCTTAAACCCCTAACAACAAACAGCCCTAAACCCCTAACAACAAACAACACTAACACCCTAACAACAAAAACCACTAAACCCCAACAAGAAACAACTCTAAACCCCTAACAACAAACACTAACCCCCTAACAACAAACAACACTAAACCCCTAACAAGAAACTAACATAACCCTGTAACAACAAACAACCCTAACCTCCAAACAACAAACAACCTTAACCCCCTAACAACAAACAACCCTAAACCCCTAACAACAAACAATCCTAACCTCCTAACAACCAACAACGCATACCCCCTAACCACAAACAACACTAACACCCTAACCACAAACAACACTAACCCCGTAAGAACAAACAACACTAACCCCCTAACAACAAACAACACTAGCACCCTAACAACAAAAACTACTAAACCCCAACAAGAAACAACCCTAAACCCCTAACAACAAACACTAACCCCCTAACAACAAACAACACTAAACCCCTAACAAGAAACTAACCTAACCCCGTAACAACAAACAACCCTAACCTCCTAACATCAAACAACCATAAACCCCTAACAACAAACAACCCTAAACCCCTAACAACAAACACTAACACCCTAACAACAAAAAACACTAAACCCCAACAAGAAACAACATTAAACCCCTAACAACAAACACTAACCCCCTAACAACAAACAACACTAAACCCCTAACAAGAAACTAACCTAACCCTGTAACAACAACCAACCCTAACCTCCTAACAACAAACAACCCTAACCCCCTAACAAACAACAACACTAACCCCCTAACCACAAACAACACTAACACCCCAACAACAAAAACTACTAAACCCCAACAAGAAACAACCCTAAACCCCTAACAACAAACACTAACCCCCTAACAACAAACAACACTATACCACTAACAAGAAACTAACCTAACCCCGTAACAACAAACAACCCTAACCTCCTAACAACAAATAACCTTAAACCCCTAACAACAAACAACCCTAAACCCCTAACAACAAACAACACTAACACCCTCACAACGAAAACCACTAAACCCCAACAAGAAACAACACTAAACCCCTAACAACAAACACTAACCCCCTGACAACAAACAACACTAAACCCCTAACAAGAAACTAACCTAACCCTGTAACAACAAACAACCCTAACCTCCTAACAACAAACAACCCTAAACCCCTAACAAACAACACTAAGCCCCTAACCACAAACAGCACTAACACCCTAACAACAAAAACAACTAAACCCCAACAAGAAACAACCCTAAACCCCTAACAACAAACACTAACCCCATAACAACAAGCAATACTAAACCCCTAACAAGAAACTAACCTAACCCCGTAACAACAAAAAACAATAACATCCTAACAGCAAACAACCTTAAACCCCTAACAACAAACAGCCCTAAACCCCTAACAACAAACAACACTAACACCCTAACAACAAAAACCACTAAACCCCAACAAGAAACAACTCTAAACCCCTAACAACAAACACTAACCCCCTAACAACAAACAACACTAAACCCCTAACAAGAAACTAACCTAACCCTGTAACAACAAACAACCCTAACCTCCTAACAACAAACAACCTTAACCCCCTAACAACAAACAACCCTAAACCCCTAACAACAAACAATCCTAACCTCCTAACAACCAACAACGCATACCCCCTAACCACAAACAACACTAACACCCTAACCACAAACAACACTAACCCCGTAAGAACAAACAACACTAACCCCCTAACAACAAACAACACTAGCACCCTAACAACAAAAACTACTAAACCCCAACAAGAAACAACCCTAAACCCCTAACAACAAACACTAACTCCCTAACAACAAACAACACTAAACCCCTAACAAGAAACTAACCTAACCCCGTAACAACAAACAACCCTAACCTCCTAACATCAAACAACCATAAACCCCTAACAACAAACAACCCTAAACCCCTAGCAACAAACAACACTAACACCCTAACAACAAAAACCACTAAACCCCAACAAGAAACAACACTAAACCCCTAACAACAAACACTAACGCCCTAACAACAAACAACACTAAACCCCTAACAAGAAACTAACCTAACCTTGTAACAACAAACACCCCTAACCTCCTAACAACAAACCACCTTAACCCCCCTAACAACAAACAACCCTAAACCCCTAACAACAAACAACCCTAACCCCCTAACAACCAACAACTCTCACCCCCTAACCACAAAGAACACTAACACCCTAACCACAAACAACACTAACCCCGTAAGAACAAACAACACTAACCCCCTAACCACAAACAACACTAACACCCTAACAACATAAACCACTAAAGCCCAACAAGAAACAACCCTAAACCCCTAAATAGAAACAACACTAACCCCCTAACCACAAACAACACTAACACCCTAACAACAAAAACCACTAAACCTCAACAAGAAACAACCCGAAATCCCTAAATAGAAACAACACTAACCACCTAACAACAACCCTAACCCCCTAACAACAAACAATCCTAACCCTCAACAACAAACTACTCTAACCCACTAACAACAAACAACCCTAAGCCCCTAACAACAAAGAACCCTAACTCTCTAACAAGAAACAACACTAACCGCCTAACAACAAAAAACACTAACCCCCTAACAACAAACACCACTAACCCCCTATCAACAATCCTAAAAACCTAACAGAAAAAAACACTAACACCCTAACAAGAAAGAACTCAAATCCTCTAACAACAAACAACTTTAACCCTCTAAGAACAAACAACTCTGAACCCCTGACAACAAACACCACTAAACCACTAACAACAAACAACTCTAACCCCTAAAAACCAAAAACACTAACCCACTAACAACAAACAACACTAACCCACTAACAACAAACAACCCTAACACCCTAACAACAAACAACACTAACCCCCTAACAGCAAACAACACTAAACCCCTAATATCAAACAACACTAACCCCCTAACCACAAACAACACTAACAGCCTAACAACATCAACCACTAAACCTCAACAAGAAACAACCCCAAACCCCTAAATAGAAACAACACTAACCACCTAACAACAACCCTAACCCGCTAACAACAAACAACCCTAACCTCCAACAACAAACTACTCTAATCCCCTAACAATAAAAAACCCTAACCCCTAACATCAAACAACACTAACCCCTTAACAACAAACAACCCTAACCCCCAAACAACAAACAACCCTAACCCCCTAACAACAAACAATCCTATCCCCCTAACAACCAACAACACTAACCCCCTAACCACAAAAAACACTAACACCCTAACAACAAATATCACTAAACCCCAACAAGAAATAACCCTAAAACCGTAACAACAAAAAACACTAACACCCTAACAACACACAACCCTAACCACACAACAAACAACCCTAACCCACTAACAACAAACAACTCTGAACCCCTGACAACAAACACCACTAACCCACTAACAACAAAAAACACTAACCCCCTAACAAGAAACTACCCTAACCCCTAAAACCAAAAACACTAACCCCCTAACAACAAACAACCCTAACACCCTAACAACAAACAACACTAACCCCCTAACAACAAACAACACTAAACCCATAACATCAAACAACACTAACCCCCTAACAACAAACAACACTAACACCCTAACAACAAACAACACTAACACCCTAACAACAAAAACCACTAAACCCCAGCAAGAAACAACCCTAAACCCCTAAATACAAACAACACTAACCCCCTAACCACAAACAACACTAACAGCCTAACAGCAAAACCCACTAAACCCCAACAAGAAACAACCCTATACACCTAACAACAAATAACACTAACCTCCTAACAACAAACAACACTAACACCCTAACAACAACCACTCCTAACCCCCTAGCAACAAACAACCCTAACCAAACAACAAACAACCCTAACCGACTAACAACAAACAACACTAAACCCCTAACAAGAAACTACCTTAAACCCCAAACAACAAACAACCCTAACCCCCTAACAACCAACAACCGTAAACACCAAACAACAAACACCACTAACCCACTAACAACAAACAACACTAACCCCCTAACAAGTAACTACCCGAACCCCTAAAAAAAAAAACACTAACCCCCTAACAACAAACAACCCTAACACCCTAACAACAAACAACACTAACCCCCTAACAACAAACAACACTAAACCCCTAACATCAAACAACACTAACCCCCTAACAACAAACAAAACTAACACCCTAACAACAAACTACAATAACACCCTAACAACAAAAACCACTAAACCCCAGCAAGAAACAACCCTAAACCCCTAAATACAAACAGCACTAACCCCCTAACCACAAACAACACTAACAGCCTAACAACAAAAACCACTAAACCTCAACAAGAAACAACCCCAAACTCCTAAATAGAAACAATACTAACCACCTAACAACAACCTAACCCGCTAACAACAAACAACCCTAACCGCCAACAACAAACTACTCTAACCCACTAACAATAAACAACCCTAAGCCCCTAACAACAAAGAACCCTAACTCTCTAACAAGAAATAACACTAACCCCATAACAACAAAAAACACTAACCCCCTAACAACAAACACCACTAACCCCCTTACAACAATCCTAAAAACCTAAAAACAAACAACACTAACCCCCTAAAAATAAACTACTCTAAACCCCTAACGACAAACAACCCTAACCCCCTAACAACAAACAACCCTAAAGCCCTAACAACAAACAACCCTAACCTCCTAACAACAAACAACCTTAACCCCCTAACAACAAACAACCCTAAACCACTAACAACAAACAATCCTAACCCCCTAACAACCAACAACGCTCACCCCCTAACCACAAACAACACTAACACCCTAACCACAAACAACACTAACCCCGTAAGAACAAACAACACTAACCCCCTAACAACAAACAACACTAACACCCTAACAACAAAAACTACTAAACCCCAACAAGAAACAACCCTAAACACCTAACAACAAACACTAACCCCCTAGCAACAAACAACACTAAACCCCTAACAAGAAACTAACCTAACCCCGTAACAAAAAACAACCCTAACCTCCTAACAACAAACAACCTTAAACCCCTAACAACAAACAACCCTAACCTCCTAACAACAACCTTAAACCCGTAACAACAAACAACCCTAAACCCCTAACAACAAACAACACTAACACCCTAACAACAAAAACCACTAAACCCCAACAAGAAACAACACTAAACCCCTAACAACAAACACTAACCTCCTAACAACAAACAACACTAAACCCCTAACAAGAAACTAACCTAACCCTGTAAAAACAAACAACCCTAACCGCCTAACAACAAACAACCTTAACCCCCTAACAACAAACAACGCTAAACCCCTAACAACAAAAAATCCTAACCCCCTAACAACCAACAACTCTCACCCCCAACCACAAACAACATTAACACCCTAACCACAAACAACACTAACCCCGTAAGAACAAACAACACTAACCCCCTAACCACAAACAACACTAACACCCTAACAACAAAAACTACTAAACCCCAACAAGAAACAACCCTAAACCCCTAACAACAAACACTAACCCCCTAACAGCAAACAACACTAAACCCCTAACAAGAGACTAACCTAACCCCGTAACAACAAACAACCCTAACCTCCTAACAACAAACAACCTTAAACCCCTAACAACAAACAACCCTAAACCCCTAACAACAAACAACACTAAAACACTAACAACAAAGAACACTAAACCCCAACAAGAAACAACGCTAAACCCCTAACAACAAACACTAACCCCCTAAAAACAAACAACACTAAACCCCTAACAAGAAACTAACCTAACCCTGTAACAACAAACAACCCTAACCTCCTAACAACAAAAACCTTAACCCCCTAACAACAAACAACCCTAAACCCCTAACAACAAACAATCCTAACCCCCTAACAACCAACAACACTCACCCCCTGACCACAAACAACATTAACACCCTAACCACAAACAACACTAACCCCGTAAGAACAAACAACACCAACCCCCTAACCACAAACAACACTAACACCATAACAACAAAAACTACTAAACCCCAACAAGAAACAACCCTAAACCCCTAACAACGAACACTAACCCCCTAACAACAAACAACACTAAACCCCTAACAAGAAACTAACCTAACCCCGTAACAACAAACAACCCTAACCTCCTAACAAAAAACAACCTTAAACTCCTAACAATAAACAACCCTAAACCACTAACAACAAACAACACTAACACCCTAACAACAAAAACCACTAAACCCCAACAAGAAACAACACTAAACCCCTAACAACAAACACTAACCCCCTAACAACAAACAACACTAAACCCCTAACAAGAAACTAACCTAACCCTGTAACAACAAACAACCCTAACCGCCTAACAACAAACAACCTTAACCCCCTAACAACAAACAACCCTAAACCCCTAACAACAAACAATCCTAACCCGCTAACAACCAAAAACGCTCACCCCCTAACCACAAACAACAATAACCCCGTAAAAACAAACAACACTAACCCCCTAAGAACAAACAACACTAACACCCTAACAACAAAAACCACTAAAGCCCTACAAGAAACAACCCTAAACCCCTAAATACAAATAACACTAACCCCCTAACCACAAACAACACTTACACCCTAACAACAAAAACCACTAAACCTCCACAAGAAACAACCCGAAACCCCTAAATAGAAACAACACTAACCACCTAACAACAACCCTAACCCCCTAACAACAAACAAACCTAACGCCCAACAACAAACTACTCTAACCCACTAACAACAAACAACACTAAACCCCTAACAAGAGACTAACCTAACCCCGTAACAACAAACAACCCTAACCTCCTAACAACAAAAAACCTTAACCCCCTAACAACAAACAACCCTAAACCCCTAACAAAAAACAATCCTAACCCCCTAACAACCAACAACTCTCACCCCCTAACCACAAACAACACTAACACCCTAACCACAAACAACACTAACACCCTAACAACAAAAACTACTAAACTCCAAGAAGAAACAACCCTAAACCCCTAACAACAAACACTAACCCCCTGACAACAAACAACCCTAAACCCCTAACAACAAACAACACTAACACCCTAACAACAAAAACCACTAAACCCCAACAAGAAACAACACTAAACCCGTAACAACAAACACTAACTCCCTAACAACAAACAACACTAAACCCATAACAAGAAACTAACCTAACCCTGTAACAACAAACAAACCTAACATCCTAACAACAAACATCCTTAACCCCCTAACAACAAACAACCCTAAACCCCTAACAACAAACAATCCTAACCCCCTAACAACCAACAATGCACACCCCCTAACCACAAAAAACACTAACACCCTAACCACAAACAACACTAACCCCGTAAGAACAAACTACACTAACCCCCTAACAACAAACAACACTAACACCCTAACAACAAAAACTACTAAACCCCAACAAGAAACAACCCTAAACCCCTAACAACAAACACTAACCCCCTAACAACAAACAACATTAAACCCCTAACAAGAAACTAACCTAACCCCGTAACAACAAACAACCCTAACCTCCTAACAACAAACAACCTTAAACCCTTAACAACAAACAACCCTAAACCCCTAACAACAAACAACACTAACACCCTAACAACAAAAACCACTAAACCCCAACAAGAAACAACACTAAACCCCTAACAACAAACACTAACCCCCTGACAACAAACAACACTAAACCCCTAACAAGAAACTAACCTAACCCTGTAACAACAAACAGCCCTAACCTCCTAACAACAAACAATCTTAACCCCCTAAGAACAAACAACTCTAAACCCCTAACAACAAACAATCCTAACCCCCTAACAACCAACAACGCACACCCCCTATCCACAAACAACACTAACACCCTAACCACAAACAACACTAACCCCCTAAGAACAAACAACACTAACCCCCTAACAACAAACAACACTAACACCCTAACAACAAAAACTACTAAACACCCACAAGAAACAACCCTAAACCCCTAACAACAAACACTAACCCCCTAACAACAAACAACACTAAACCCCTAACAAGAAACTAACCTAAACCCGTAACAACAAACAACCCTAACCTCCTAACAACAAACAACCTTAAACCCCTAACAACAAACAACCCTAAACCCCTAACAACAAACAACACTAACACCCTAACAACAAAAACCACTAAACCCCAACAAGAAACAACACTAAACCCCTAACAACAAACACTAACCCCCTAACAACAAACAACACTAAACCCCTAACAAGAAACTAACCTAACCCCGTAACAACAAACAACCCTAACCTCCTAACAACAAACAACCTTAAACCCCTAACAACAAACAACCCTAAACCCCTAACAACAAACAACACTAACACCCTAACAACAAAAACCACTTAACCCCAACAGGAAACAACACTAAACCCCTAACAACAAACACTAACCCCCTAACAACAAACAACACTAAACCCCTAACAAGAAACTAACCTAACCCTGTAACAACAAACAACCCTAACCTCCTAACAACAAACAACCTTAACCCCCTAAACAACCAACAACAATAACCCCCTAACCACCAACAGCACTAACCAATTAAAACCAAAATAAACTAACCCCCTAACAACAACCAACACTTATCCCCTAAAAACAAACAACACTAATCCCCAACAACAAAGAACCCTAATCCTCTAAGAACAAACAACTCTAAACCCCAACAACAAAAAACTCGAAACACCTAACAACCAGCAACACTAACCCACTAACAAGAAACAACCCTAAACCCCTAACAACAAACTACCCTTACCCCCTAACAACCAACAGCACTAACCCCCTAAGCAAAAACACTAACACCCTAAAAACAAAACCAACTAAACCCCAACAAGAAACAATCCTAAACACCTAACAGCAAACAACACTAACCCCCTAACAACAAACACTAACACCCTAACAACAAAGATCCCTAACCCCCTAAAAACAAACAACACTAAGCCCCAACAACAAACAACACTAACTCTCTAACAACAACCCTAATCCCCTAACTACAGACAACACTAACCCACTAACAAGAAACAAAACTACCCCCTAAAAAACAACACAAACCCCAAACAACAAACAACTCTCACACCCTAACAACAAACAACACTAACCCCCTAACAACAACAACACTAACCCCCAAAAACGGACAACACTAACACCCTAACAACAAACACTACTAAACCCCAACTAGGAACAACCCTAACCCCCTAACAACAAACAACACTAACCCCCTAACAACAAACAACCCTAATCCCCTAACATCAAAGAACACTAACACCCTAACAACAAACAACCCTAACGCCCAAACAACAAACAACACTAACCCCCGAACAGCAAACAACCCTAAACCCTAAAAACCAGAAACACTAACCCACTAACAACAAACAACCCTAACCCACTAAGAACAAACAACCCTAACACCCTAACAACAAACAACCTTAAACCCCTAACAACAAACAACCGTAAACCCTTAACAACAAACAATCCTAACAACCTAACAACCAACAACACTCACCCCCTAACCACAAACAACACTAAAACCCTAACCACAAACAACACTAACCCCGTAAGAACAAACAACACTAACCCCGTAACAACAAACAACACTAACACCCTAACAACAAAAACCACTAAAGCCCAGGAAGAAACAACCCTAAACCAATAAATACAAACAACACTCACCCCCTAACAACTAACAACACCAACACCCTAACAACAAAAACTACTAAACCCCAACCAGAAACAACCCTAAACCCCTAACAACAAACACTAACCCCCTAACAACAAACAACACTAAACCCCTAACAAGAAACTAACCTAACCCCGTAACAACAAATAACCCTAACCTCCTAACAACAAACAACCTTAAACCCCTAACAACAAACAACCCTAAACCCCTAACAACAAACAACACTAACACCCTAACAACAAAAACCACTAAACCCCAACAAGAAACAACCCTAAACCCCTAACAACAAACACTAACCCCCTAACAACAAACAACTCTAAACCCCTAACAACAAACAATCCTAACCCCTTAACAACCAACAACGCTCACCCCCTAACCAAAAACAACACTAAAACCCTAACTACAAACAACACTAACCCCGTAAGAACAAACAAAACTAAACCCCTAAATACAAACAACACTAACACCCTAACAACAAAAATTAATAAACCCCAACAAGAAACAACCCTAAACCCCTAACAACAAACACTAACGCCCTAACAACAAACAACACTAAACCCCTAACAAGAAACTAACCTAACCCCGTAACAACAAACAACCCTAACCTCCTAACAACAAACAACCTTAAACCCCTAACAACAAACAACCCTAAACCAATAACAACAAACAACACTAACACCCTAACAACAAAAAACACTAAACCCCAACAAGAAACAACACTAAACCCCTAACAACAAACACTAACCCCCTAACAACAAACAACACTAAACCCCTAACAAGAAACTAACCTAACAATGTAACAACAAACAACCCTAACCTCCTAACAACAAACCACCTTAACCCCCTAACAACAAACAACCCTAAACCCCTAACAACAAACAATCCTAACCCCCTAACAACCAACAACGCTCACCCCCTAACCACAAACAACACTAACACCCTAACCACAAACAACACTAACCCCGTAAGAACAAAGAACACTAACCCCCTAACAAGAAACAACACTAACACCCTAACAACAAAAACTACTAAAGCCCAACAAGAAACAACCCTAAACCCCTAACAACAAACACTAACCCCCTAACAACAAACAACACTAAACCCCTAACAAGAAACTAACCTAACCCCGTAACAACAAACAACCCTAACCTCCTAACAACAAACAACCTTAAACCCCTAACAACAAACAACACTAACACCCTAACCACAAACAACACTAACCCCCTAACCACAAAAAACACTAACACCCTAACAACAAAAACTACTAAACCCCAACAAGAAACAACCCTAAACCCCTAACAACAAACACTAACACCCTAACAACAAACAACACAAAACCCCTAACAAGAAACTAACCTAACCCTGTAACAACAAACAGCCCTAACCTCCTAACAACAAACAACCTTAACCCCCTAACAACAAACATTAAACCCCTAACAACAAACAATCCTAACACCCTAACAACCAACAACGCTCACCCCTAACCACAAACAGCACTAACACCCTAACCACAAACAACACTAACACCCTAAAAACAAAAAACACTAACCCCCTAACAACAAACACCACTAAACCCCGAACAACAATCCTAACAACCTAACAACAAACAACACTAACCCCCTAAAAATAAACTACCCTAAACCCCTAACAAAAAACAACCCTAACCCCCTAACAACAAACAACTCTAAACCGCTAACAAACAACAACACTAACCCTCTAACCAAAAACAACTCTAACACCCTAACAACAAAAACTACTAAACCCTAACAAGAAACAACCCTAAACCCCTAACAACAAACACTAACCCACTAACAACAAACAACACTAAACCCCTAACAAGAAACTAACCTAACCCCATAACTACAAACAACCCTAACCTCCTAACAACAAACAACCTTAAACCCCTAACAACAAACAACACTAAACCCCTAACAACAAACAACACTAACACCCTAACAACAAAAACCACTAAACCCCAACAAGAAACAACACTAAACCCCTAAAAAAAAACACTAACCCCGTAAGAACAAACAACACTAAACCCCTAACAAGAAACTAACCTAACCCTTTAACAACAAACAGTCCTAACCTCCTAACAACAAACAACCTTAACAACATAACAGCAAACAACTCTAAACCCCTAACAACAAACAATCCTAACCCCTTAACAACCAACAACGCTCACCTCCTAACCACAAACAATACTAAAACCCTAACCACAAACAACACTAACCCTGTAAGAACAAACAACCCTAAACCCCTAAAAACAAACAACACTAACACCGTAACAACAAAAATTACTAAACCCCAACAAGAAACAACCCTAAACCCCTAACAACAAACACTAACCCCCTAACAACAAACAACACTAAACCCCTAACAAGAAACTAACCTAACCCAGTAACAACAAACAACCCTAACCTCCTAACAACAAACAACCCTAACCCCCTAACAAACAACAACACTAACTCCCTAACCAGAAACAACACTAAAACCCTAGCAACAAAAACTACTAAACCCCAACAAGAAACAACCCTAAACCCCTAACAACAAACACTAACTCCCTAACAAAAAACAACACTAAACCCCTAACAAGAAACTAACCTAACCCCGTAACAACAAACAACCCTAACCTCCTAACAACAAACAACCTTAACCCCCTAACAACAAACAACACTAAACCCCTAACAACAAACAATCCTAACCCCCTAACAACCAACAACTCTCACCCCCTAACCACAAACTACACTAACACCCTAACCACAAACAACACTAACCCCGTAAGAACAAACAAAACTAACCCCCTAACCAAAAACAACACTAACACCCTAACAACACAAACTGCTATACCCCAACAAGAAACAACCCTAAACCCCCAACAACAAACACTAACCCCCTAACAACAAAAAACACTAAACCCCTAACAAGAAACTAACCTAACCCCGTAACAACAAACAACCCTAACCTCCTAACAACAATCAACCCTAAACCCCTAACAACAAACAACCCTAACCTTCTAACAACAAACAACCCTAACCCCCTAACAAACAACAACACTAACCCCCTAACCGCAAACAACACTAACACCCTAACAACAAAAACCACTAAACCCCAACAAGAAACAACACTAAACCCCTAACAACAAACACTAACCCCCTAACAACAAACAACACTAAACCCCTAACAAGAAACTAACCTAACCCTGTAACAACAAGCAGCCCTAACCTCCTAACAACAAACAACCTTAACCCCCTAATAACAAACAACTCTAAACCCCTAACAACAAACAATTCTAACCCCCTAACAACCAACAACGCTCACCCCCTAACCACAATCAACACTAACACCCTAACCACAAAAACACTAACCCCGTAAGAACAAACAACACTAACCCCCTAACAACAAACAACCTTAAACCCCTAACAACAAACAACCCTAAACCCCTAACAACAAACAACACTAACACCCTAACAACAAAAACCACTAAATCCCAACAAGAAACAACTCTAAACCCCTAACAACAAACACTAACCCCCTAACAACAAACAACACTAAACACCTAACAAGAAACTATCCTAACCCTGTAACAACAAACAACCCTACCCTCCTAACAACAAACAACCCTAACCCCCTAACAAACAACAACACTAACCCCCTAACCACAAACAACACTAACACCCTGACCACAAACAACACTAACCCCGTAAGAACAAACAACACTAACCCCCTAACCACAAACAACACTAACACCCTAACAACAAAAACTACTAAACCCGAACAAGAAACAACCCTAAATCCCTAACAACAAACACTAAAACCCTAACAACAAACAACACTAAAATCCTAACAAGAAACTAACCTAACCCTGTAACAACAAACAACCCTAACCTCCTAACAACAAACAACCTTAACCCCCTAACAACAAACAACCTTAAACCCCTAACAACAAAAAATCCTAACACCCTAACAACCAACAACGCTCACCCCCTAACCACAAGCAACACTAACACCCTAACAACAAAAACACTAACCCCGTAAGAACAAACAACACTAACCCCCTAACAACAAACAACCTTAAACCCCTAACAACAAACAACCCTAAACCCCTAACAACAAACAACACTAACACCCTAACAACAAAAACCACTAAATCCCAACAAGAAACAACTCTAAACCCCTAACAACAAACACTAACCCCCTAACAACAAACAACACTAAACACCTAACAAGAAACTATCCTAACCCTGTAACAACAAACAACCCTACCCTCCTAACAACAAACAACCCTAACCCCCTAACAAACAACAACACTAACCCCCTAACCACAAACAACACTAACACCCTGACCACAAACAACACTAACCCCGTAAGAACAAACAACACTAACCCCCTAACCACAAACAACACTAACACCCTAACAACAAAAACTACTAAACCCGAACAAGAAACAACCCTAAACCCCTAACAACAAACAACCCTAACCTTCTAACAACAAACAACCCTAACCCCCTAACAAACAACAACACTAACCCCCTAACCACAAACAACACTATCACCCTAACAACAAAAACTACTAAACCCCAACAAGAAACAACCCTAAACCCCTAACAACAAACACTAACCCCCTAACAACAAACAACACTAAACCCCTAACAAGAAACTAACCTAACCCCGTAACAACAAACAACCCTAACCTCCTAACAGCAAACAACCTTAAACCCCTAACAACAAACAACCCTAAACCCCTAACAACAAACAACACTAACACCCTAACAACAAAAACCACTAAACCCCAACAAGAAACAACACTAAACCCCTAAAAAAAAACACTAACCCCGTAAGAACAAACAACACTAAACCCCTAACAAGAAACTAACCTAACCCTTTAACAACAAACAGTCCTAACCTCCTAACAACAAACAACCTTAACAACATAACAGCAAACAACTCTAAACCCCTAACAACAAACAATCCTAACCCCTTAACAACCAACAACGCTCACCTCCTAACCACAAAAAATACTAAAACCCTAACCACAAACAACACTAACCCCGTAAGAACAAACAACCCTAAACCCCTAAAAACAAACAACACTAACACCGTAACAACAAAAATTACTAAACCCCAACAAGAAACAACCCTAAACCCCTAACAACAAACACTAACCCCCTAACAACAAACAACACTAAACCCCTAACAAGAAACTAACCTAACCCAGTAACAACAAACAACCCTAACCTCCTAACAACAAACAACCCTAACCCCCTAACAAACAACAACACTAACTCCCTAACCAGAAACAACACTAAAACCCTAGCAACAAAAACTACTAAACCCCAACAAGAAACAACCCTAAACCCCTAACAACAAACACTAACCCCCTAACAAAAAACAACACTAAACCCCTAACAAGAAACTAACCTAACCCCGTAACAACAAACAACCCTAACCTCCTAACAACAAACAACCTTAACCCCCTAACAACAAACAACCCTAAACCCCTAACAACAAACAATCCTAACCCCCTAACAACCAACAACTCTCACCAACTAACCACAAACTACACTAACACCCTAACCACAAACAACACTAACCCCGTAAGAACAAACAACACTAACCCCCTAACCAAAAACAACACTAACACCCTAACAACACAAACTGCTATACCCCAACAAGAAACAACCCTAAACCCCCAACAACAAACACTAACCCCCTAACAACAAAAAACACTAAACCCCTAACAAGAAACTAACCTAACCCCGTAACAACAAACAACCCTAACCTCCTAACAACAAACAACCCTAAACCCCTAACAACAAACAACCCTAACCTTCTAACAACAAACAACCCTAACCCCCTAACAAACAGCAACACTAACCCCCTAACCACAAACAACACTAACACCCTAACAACAAAAACCACTAAACCCCAACAAGAAACAACACTAAACCCCTAACAACAAACACTAACCCCCTAACAACAAACAACACTAAACCCCTAACAAGAAACTAACCTAACCCTGTAACAACAAGCAGCCCTAACCTCCTAACAACAAACAACCTTAACCCCCTAATAACAAACAACTCTAAACCCCTAACAACAAACAATTCTAACCCCCTAACAACGAACAACGCTCACCCCCTAACCACAAGCAACACTAACACCCTAACCACAAAAACACTAACCCCGTAAGAACAAACAACACTAACCCCCTAACAACAAACAACCTTAAACCCCTAACAACAAACAACCCTAAACCCCTAACAACAAACAACACTAACACCCTAACAACAAAAACCACTAAATCCCAACAAGAAACAACTCTAAACCCCTAACAACAAACACTAACCCCCTAACAACAAACAACACTAAACACCTAACAAGAAACTATCCTAACCCTGTAACAACAAACAACCCTACCCTCCTAACAACAAACAACCCTAACCCCCTAACAAACAACAACTCTAACCCCCTAACCACAAACAACACTAACACCGTGACCACAAACAACACTAACCCCGTAAGAACAAACAACACTAACCCCCTAACCACAAACAACACTAACACCCTAACAACAAAAACTACTAAACCCGAACAAGAAACAACCCTAAATCCCTAACAACAAACACTAAAACCCTAACAAGAAACTAACCTAACCCCGTAACAACAAACAACCCTAACCTCCTAACAACAAACAACCTTAAACCCCTAACAACAAACAACTCTAAACCCCTAACAACAAACAACACTAACACCCTAACAACAAAAACCACTAAACCCCAACAAGAAACAATCCTAAACCCCTAACAACAAACACTAAAACCCTAACAAGAAACTAACCTAACCCCGTAACAACAAACAACCCTAACCTCCTAACAACAAACAACCTTAAACCCCTAACAACAAACAACTCTAAACCCCTAACAACAAACAACACTAACACCCTAACAACGAAAACCACTAAACCCCTAACAAGAAACTAACCTAACCCTGTAACAACAAACAACCCTAACCTCCTAACAACAAACAACCTTAACCCCCTAACAACAAACAACCCTAAACCCCTAACAACAAACAATCCTAACCCCCTAACAACCAACAACGCTCACCCCCTAACCACAAACAGCACTAACACCCTAACCACAAACAACACTAACCCCGTAAGAACAAACAACACTAACCCCCTAACAACAAACAACACTAACATCCTAACAACAAAAACTACTAAACCCCAAGAAGAAACAACCCTAAACCCCTAAAAACAAACACTAACCCTCTATAACAAACACCACTAACCCCCTAACAACAATCCTAACAACCTAACAACAAACAACACTAACCCCCTAAAAATAAACTACTCTAAACCCCTAACAACAAACAACACTAACCCCCTAACAACAAAGATCCCTAACCCCCTAAAAACAAACAACACTAAGGCCCAACAACAAACAACACTAACCCTCTAACAACATCCCTAATCCCCTAACTACAAACAACACTAACCCACTAACAACAAACAAAACTAACCCCCTAAAAAACAACACAAACCCCAAACAACTCTCACACCCTAACAACAAACAACACTAACCCCCTAACAACAACAACACTAACCCCCAAAAACGGATAACACTAACACCCTAACAAGAAACACTACTAAATCCCAACTAGGAACAACCCTAACCCCCTAACAACAAACAACCCTAAACCCCTAACATCAAAGAACACTAACACCCTAACAACAAACAACCCTAACGCCCTAACAACAAACAACACTAACCCCCGAACAGCAAACAACCCTAAACCCTAAAAACCAGAAACACTAACCCACTAACAACAAACAACCACAACCCACTAAGAACAAACAACCTTAACACCCTAACAACAAACAACCTTAAACCTCCAACAACAAACAACCCTAAACCCCTAACAACAAACAATCCTAATCCCCTAACAACCAACAACACTCACCCCCTAACCACAAACAACACTAACACCCTAACCACAAACAACACTAACCCCGCAAGAACAACACTAACCCCCTAACAACAAACAACACTAACACCCTAACAACAAAAACCACTAAAGCCCAACAAGAAACAACCCTAAAACCCTAAATACAAACAACACTAACCCCCTAACAACAAACAACACCAACACCCTAACAACAAAAACTACTAAACCCCAACAAGAAACAACCCTAAACCCCTAACAACAAACACTAACCCCCTAACAACAAACAACACTAAACCCATAACAAGAAACTAACCTAACCCCATAACAACAAACAACCCTAACCTCCTAACAACAAACAACCTTAAACCCCTAACAACAAACAACCCTAAACCCCTAACAACAAACAACACTAACACCCTAACAACAAAAACCACTAAACCCCAACAAGAAACAACACTAAACCCCTAACAACAAACACTAACCCCCTAACAACAAACAACACTAAACCCCTAACAGGAAACTAACCTAACCCTGTAACAACAAACAACCCTAACCTCCTAAGAACAAACAACCCTAACCCCCTAACAAACAACAACACTAACCCCCTAACCACAAACAACACTAACACCCTAACAACAAAAACCACTAAACCCCAACAAGAAACAACCCTAAACCCCTAAATACAAACAACACTAACCATATAACAACAACCCTAACCCGCTAACAACAAACAACCCTAACCCCCAACAGAAACTACTCTAACCCACTAACAACAAACAAAACTAGGCCCCTAAAAACAAAGAACCCTAGCTCTCTAACAAGAAATAACACTAACCCCCTAACAACAAAAAACACTAACCCCCTAACAAGAAACACCACTAACCGCCTAACAAAAATCCTAACAACCTAACAACAAACAACACTAACCCCCTAAAAATAAACTACTCTAAACCCCTAACAACAAACAACCCTAACCCCCTAACAACAAACAACCCTAAACCCCTAACAACAAACAACCCTAAGCTTCTAACAACAAACAACCCTAACCCCCTAACAAACAACAACACTAACCCCCTAACCACAAACAACACTAACACCCTAACAACAAAAAATACTAAACCCCAACAAGAAACAACCCTGAACCCCTAACAACAAACACTAACCCCCTAACAACAAACTACACTAAACCCTTAACAAGAAACTAACCTAACCCCGTAACAACAAACAAGCCTAACCTCCTAACAACAAACAACCTTAAACCCCTAACAACAAACAACCCTAAACCCCTAACAACAAACAACACTAACACCCTAACAACAAAACCACTAAACCCCAACAAGAAACAACACTAAACCCCTAACAACAAACACTAACCCCCTAACAACAAACAACACTAAACACCTAACAAGAAACTAACCTAACCCTGTAACAACAAACAACCCTAACCTCCTAACAACAAACAACCTTAACCCCCTAACAACAAAAAACACTAAACCCCTAACAACAAACACTAACCCCCTAACAACCAACAACGCACACCCCCTAACCGGAAACAACACTAACACCCTAACCACAAACAACACTAACCCCGTAAGAACAAACAACACTAACCCCCTAACCACAAACAACACTAACACCCTAACAACAAAAACTACTAAACCCCAACAAGAAACAACCCTAAACCCCTAACAACAAACACTAACCCCCTAACAACAAACAACACTAAACACCTAACAAGAAACTAACCTAACCCCGTAACAACAAACAACCCTAACCTTCTAACAACAAAGAACCCTAACCCCCTAACAAACAACAACACTAAGCCCCTAACCACAAACAACACTAACACCCTAACAACAAAAACTACTAAACCCCAACAAGAAACAACACTAAACCCCTAACAACAAACACTAACCCCCTAACAACAAACAACACTAAACCCCTAACAAGAAACTAACCTAACCCCGTAACAACAAACAACCCTAACCTCCTAACAACAAACAACCTTAAACCCCTAACAACAAACAACCCTAATCCCCTAACAACGAACAACACTAACACCCTAACAACAAAAACCACTAAACCCCAACAAGAAACAACAGTAGACCCCTAACAACAAACACTAACCCCCTAACAACAAACAACACTAAACCCCTAACAAGAAACTAACCTAACCCTGTAACAACAAACAACCCTAACCTCCTAACAACAAACAACTTTAACCCCCTAAACAACCAACAACACTAACCCCCTAACCACCAACAGCACTAACCCAGTAAAAACAAAAAAAACTAACCCCCTAACGACAACCAACACAAATCCTCTAAGAACAAACAACTCTAACCCCCTAACAACAAAAAACTGGGAACCCCTAACAACAAGCAACACTAACCCACTAACAACAAACAACCCTAAACCCCTAACAACAAACAACCCTTACCCCCTTACAACCAACAGCACTAACCCCTAGGCAAAAACACTAACACCCTAACAACAAAACCCACTAAACCCCACAAGAAACAACCCTAAACACCTAACAACAAACAACACTAACCCCCTAACAACAAACAACACTAACACCCTAACAACAAAGATCCCTAACCCCCTAAAAACAAACAACACTAAGCCCCAACAACAAACAACACTAACCCTCTAACATCAACCCTAATCCCCTAACTACAAACAACACTAACCCACTAACAACAAACAAAACTAACCCCCTAAAAAACAACACAAGCCCCAAACAACAAACAACTCTCACACCCTAACAACAAACAACACTAACCCCCTAACAACAACAACACTAACCCCCAAAAACGGACAACACTAACACCCTAACAACAAACACTACTAAACCCAACTAGGAACAACCCTAAAGCCCTAACAACAAACAACACTAACCCCCTAACAACAAACAACCCCAAAGCCCTAACATCAAAGAACACTAACACCCTAACAACAAACAACCCTAACGCCCTAACAACAAACAACACTAACCCCCAAACAGCAAACAACCCTTAACCCTAAAAACCAGAAACACTAACCCACTAACAAAAAACAACACTAACCCACTAAGAACAAACAACCCTAACACCCTAACAACAAACAACCTTAAACCCGTAACAACAAACAACCCTAAACCCCTAACAGCGAACAATCCTAACCCCCTAACAACCAACAACACTCACCCCCTAACCACAAACAACATTAACACCCTAACCACAAACAACACTAACCCCGTAAGAACAAACAACACTAACCCCCTAACAACAAACAACACTAACACCCTAACAACAAAAACCACTAAAGCCCAACAAGAAACAACCCTAAACCCCTAAATACAAACAACACTAACCCCCTAACAACAAACAAAACCAACACCCTAACAACAAAAACTACTAAACCCCAACAAGAAACAACCCTAAACCCCTAACAACAAACACTAACCCCCTAACAACAAACAACACTAAACCCATAACAAGAAACTAACCTAACCCCATAACAACAAACAACCCTAACCTCCTAACAACAAACAACCTTAAACCCCTAACAACAAACAACCCTAAACCCCTAACAACAAACAACACTAACACCCTAACAACAAAAACCACTAAACCCCAACAAGAAACAACACTAAACCCCTAACAACAAACACTAACCCCCTAACAACAAACAACACTAAACCCATAACAAGAAACTAACCTAACCCCATAACAACAAACAACCCTAACCTCCTAACAACAAACAACCTTAAACCCCTAAATACAAACAACACTAACCCCCTAACAACAAACAGCACCAACACCCTAACAACAAAAACTACTAAACCCCAACAAGAAACAACACTAAACCCCTAACAACAAACACTAACCCCCTAACAACAAACAACACTAAACCCCTAACAAGAAACTAACCTAACCCTGTAACAACAAACAACCCTAACCTCCTAACAACAAACAACCTTAACCCCCTAAACAACCAACAACACTAACCCCCTAACCACCAACAGCACTAACCCAGTAAAAACAAAAATACTAACCCCTAACAACAACCAACACTTATCCCCTAAAAACAAACAACAGTAACCCCCAACAAGAAAGGACCCAAATCCTCTAAGAACAAACAACTCTAACCCCCTAACAACAAAAAACTCGGAAGCCCTAACAACAAGCAACACTAACCCACTAACAACAAACAACCCTAAACCCCTAACAACAAACAACCCTTACCCCCTATCAACCAAGAGCACTAACCCCTAATCAAAAACACTAACACCCTAAGAACAAAACCCACTAAACCGCAACAAAAAACAACCCTAAACACCTAACAACAAACAACATGAACCCCCTAACAACAAACAACACTAACACCCTAACAACAAAACCACTAAAGCCCAACAAGAAACAACCCTAAACCCCTAAATACAAACAACACTAACCCCCTAACCACAAACAACACTAGCACCCTAACAACAAAAACTGCTAAACCCCAAGAAACAACCCTAAACCCCTAACAAGAAACACTAACCCCTAACAACAAACAACACTAAACCCCTAACAAGAAACTAACCTAACCCCGTAACAACAAACAACCCTAACCTGCTAACAACAAACAACCTTAAACCCCTAACAACAAACAACCCTAAACCCCTAACAACAAACAACACTAACACCCTAACAACAAAAACCACTAAACCCGAACAAGAAACACTAAACCCCTAACAACAAACACTAACCCCCTAACAACAAACAACACTAAACCCCTAACAAGAAACTAACCTAACCCTGTAACAACAAACAACCCTAACCTCCTAACAACAAACAACCCTAACCCCGTAACAAACAACAACACTAACCCCCTAACCACAAACAACACTAACACCCTAACAACAAAAACCACTAAACCCCAACAAGAAACAACCCTAAACCCCTAACAACAAACCACACTAACCCCCTAACAACACACAACCCTAACCAAACAACAAACTACCCTAACCCACCAACAACAAACAACACTAACCCCCTAACAAGAACCTACCCTAACCCCGTAACAACAAACAAACCTAACCCCTAAAAACAAACAACACTAACCCCCTAAAAACAAACAACCCTAAACCCCTAACAACAAACAACACTAACCTTCTAACAACAAACAACCCTAACCCCCTAGCAACCAACAACACTAACCCCCTAACCACAAACAACAGTAACACCCTAACAACAAAATCATCTAAACCCCAACAAGAAACAACACTAAACCCCTAACAACAAACAACAATAACCCCCTAACAACAAACAAAACGAAACCCCTAACAAGAAACTAACCTAATCCCGTAACAACAAACAACACTAACCCCGTAACAACAAACAACCCTAACCCCCAAAAAACAAACAACCCTAAACCCCTAACAACAACCAATCCTAACCTCCTAAGAACCAACAACACTAACACCCTAACCACAAACAACACTAACACCCGAAAAACAAAAACCACTAAACCCCAACAAGAAACAACCCTAAACCCCTAACAACAAACAACACTAACCCCCGAACAACACACAACCCTAACCAAACAACAAACAACCCTAACCCTCCAACAACAAACAACACTAACCCCCTAACAAGAACCTACCCTAACCCCGTAACAACAAACAACCCTAACCCCTAACAACAAACAACCGTAACCCCCTAACAACAAACAACCCTAAACCCCTAAAATCAAAGAACACTAACACCCTAACAACAAACACCCCTAACCCCCTAACAACAAACAACACTAACCCCCAAACAACAAACAACCCTAACCCCTAAAAACCATAAACACTAACCCACTAACAACAAACAAAACTATCCCAGTATCAACAAACAACCCTAACACCCTAACAACAAACAACACTAACCCCTAACATCAAACAGCACTAACCCCGTAACAGCAAACAACCCTAACCCCCAAGCAACAAACAACCCTAACCCCCTAACAACAAACAATCCTATCCCCCAACAACCAACAACACTAACCCCCTAACCACAAACAACACTAACACCCTAACAACAAAAACCACTAAACCCCTACAAGAAATAACCCTAAACCCCTAACAACAAACAACACTAACCCCCTAACAACACACAACTCTAACCAAACAACAAACAACCCTAATCCACTAACAACAAACAACCCTAACACCCTAACAACAAACAACACTAAACCCCTAACAACAAACAACCCTAAAACCCTAACATCAAACAACACTAACCCCGTAACAAAAAACAACCCTAACCCCCAAACAACAAACAACCCTAACCCCCTAACAACATAGAACCCTAACTCTCTAACAAGAAACAACACTTACCCCAACAACAAAAAACACTAACCCCCTAACAACAAACACCACTAACCCCCTAACAACAATCCTAAAAACCTAACAACAAACAACACTAACCCCCTAAAAATAAACTACACTAAACCCCTAACAACGAACAAACCTAACCCCCTAACAACAAACAACCCTAAACCCCTAACAACAAACAACCTTAACCTTCCAACAACAAACAACACTAACCCCCAATCAACCAACAACACTAACCCCCTAACCACAAACAACACTAACACCCTAACAACAAAAACTACTAAACCCCAACAAGAAACAACCCTAAACCCCTAACAACAAACACTAACCCCCTGACAATAAACAACACTAAACCCCTAACAAGAAACTAACCTAACCCCGTAACAACAAACAACCCTAACCTCCTAACAACAAACAACCTTAAACCCCTAACAACAAACAACCCTAAACCCCTAACAACAAACAACACTAACACCCTAACAACAAAAAACACTAAACCCCAACAAGAAACAACACTAAACCCCTAACACCAAACACTAACCCCCTAACAACAAACAACCCTAACCTTCTAACAACAAACAACCCTGACCCCCTAACAACCAACAACACTAACCCCCTAACCACAAACAACACTAACACCCTAACAAGAAAAACCACTAAACCCCAACAGGAAACAACACTAAACGCCTAAGAAAAAACAACAATAATCCCCTAACAACAAACAACACGAAACCAATAACAAGAAACAACACTAAACCCGTAACAACAAACAACACTAACCCCGTAACAACAAACATCCCTAACCCCCAAACAACAAACAACCCTAACCACCTAACAACAAAGAATCCTTACCCCCTAACAACCAACAACACTAACACCCTAACCAAAAACAACACTAACACCCGAAAAACAAAAACCACTAAACCCCAACAAGAAACAACCCTAAACCCCTAACAAACAACACTAACCCCCTAACAACACACAACCCTAACCAAACAACAAACAACCCTAACCCACTACAACAAACAACACTAACCCCCTAAAAAGAACCTACCCTAACCCCGTAACAACAAACAACCCTAACCCCTAACAACAAACAACCCTAACCCCCTAACAACAAACAACCCTAAACCGCTAACATCAAAGAACACTAACACCCTACCAACAAATAACCCTAACCCCCTAACAACAAACAACACTAACCCCCAAACAACAAACACCCTAACCCCTAAAAACCAAAAACACTAACCCACTAACAGCAAACAATCCTATCCAACTAACAACAAACAACCCTAACACCCTAACAACAAACAACACTAACCCTCTAACAACAAACAACCCTAACCCCTAACATCAAACAACACTAACCCCGTAACAACAAACAACCCTAACCCCCTAACAACAAACATTCCTATCCCCCTAACAACCAACACTAACCCCATAACCACAAACACCACTAACACCCTAACAACAAAAACCACTCAACTCCAACAAGAAACAACCCTAAAGCCCTAACAACAAACAATACTAACCGCCTTACAACACACATCCCTAACCAAACAACAAACAACCCTATCCCACTAACAACAAACAACCCTAACACCCTAACAACAAACACTAACCCCCTAACAACAAACAACCCTAAACCCCTAACATCAAACAACACTAACCCCGTAAAAACAAACAACCCTAACCCCCAAACAACAAAGAGCCCTAACCCCCTAACAACAAACAATCCTATCCCCCTAACAACCAACAACACTAACCCCCTAACCACAAACAACACTAACACCCTAACAACAAGAACCACTAAACCCGAACAAGAAGCAACCCTAAACCCCTAACAACAAACAACACTAACCCCCTAAGAACACACAACCCTAACCAGACAACAAACAACACTAACCCACTAACAACAAACAACACTAACCCCCTAACAAGTAACTACCCTAACCCCGTAACAACAAACAACCCTAACCCCTAACAACAAAGAACCCTAACCCCCTAACAACCAACAGTACTAACCCCCTAAGCAAAAACACTAACACCCTAACAACGAAACCCACTAAACCACAACAAGAAACAACCCTAAACACCTAACAACAAGTAACACTAACCTCCTAACAACAAACAACACTAACACCCTAACAACAACCATCCCTAACCCCCTAGCAACAAACAACCCTAACCAAACAACAAACAACCCTAACCGACTAACAGCAAACAACACTAAACCCCTAACAAGAAACTACCTTAAACCCGAAACAACAAACAACCCTAACCCCCTAACAACGAACAACCGTAAACACCTAACAACAAACAACACTAACCCCCTAACAACAAACAACCCTAACCCCCTAACAACAAACAACCCTAACCCCCTAAACAACCAACAACACTAACCCCCTAACCACCAACAGCACTAACCCAGTAAAAACATAAAACACTAACCCCCTAAGAACAACCACTACGTATCCCCTGAAAACAAACAGCACTAACCCCCTAACAAGAAAGAACCCAAATTCTCTAACAACAAACAACTCTAACCCCCTAACAACAAACAACTCTGAACCCCTGACAACAAACACCACTAACCCACTAACAACAAACAACACTAACCCCCTAACAAGAAACTACCCTAACCCCTAAAAACCAAAAACACTAACCCACTAACAACAAACAACCCTAACAGCCTAACAACAAACAACACTAACCCCCTAACAACAAACAACACTAAATCCCTAACATCAAACAACACTAACCCCCAAACAACAAACAACCCTAACCCCTAAAAACCATAAACACTAACCCACTAACAACAAACAAAACTAACCCACTATCAACAAACAACCCTAACACCCTAACAACAAACAACACTAACCCCCGAACAACAAACAACCCTAACCCCTAACATCAAACAGCACTAACCCCGTAACAGCAAACAACCCTAACCCCCAAGCAACAAACAACCCTAACCCCCTAACAACAAACAACCCTATCCCCCAACAACCAACAACACTAACCCCCTAACCACAAACAACACTAACACCCTAACAACAAAAACCACTAAACCCCTACAAGAAATAACCCTAAACCCCTAACAACAAACAACACTAACCCCCTAACAACACACAACCCTAACCAAACAACAAACAACCCTAATCCACTAACAACAAACAACCCTAACACCCTAACAACAAACAACACTAAACCCCTAACAACAAACAACCCTAAAACCCTAACATCAAACAACACTAACCCCGTAACAAAAAACAACCCTAACCCCCAAACAACAAACAACCCTAACCCCCTAACAACATAGAACCCTAACTCTCTAACAAGAAACAACACTTACCCCAACAACAAAAAACACTAACCCCCTAACAACAAACACCACTAACCCCCTAACAACAATCCTAAAAACCTAACAACAAACAACACTAACCCCCTAAAAATAAACTACACTAAACCCCTAACAACGAACAAACCTAACCCCCTAACAACAAACAACCCTAAACCCCTAACAACAAACAACCCTAACCTTCCAACAACAAACAACACTAACCCCCAATCAACCAACAACACTAACCCCCTAACCACAAACAACACTAACACCCTAACAACAAAAACTACTAAACCCCAACAAGAAACAACCCTAAACCCCTAACAACAAACACTAACCCCCTGACAATAAACAACACTAAACCCCTAACAAGAAACTAACCTAACCCCGTAACAACAAACAACCCTAACCTCCTAACAACAAACAACCTTAAACCCCTAACAACAAACAACCCTAAACCCCTAACAACAAACAACACTAACACCCTAACAACAAAAAACACTAAACCCCAACAAGAAACAACACTAAACCCCTAACAACAAACACTAACCCCCTAACAACAAACAACCCTAACCTTCTAACAACAAACAACCCTGACCCCCTAACAACCAACAACACTAACCCCCTAACCACAAACAACACTAACACCCTAACAAGAAAAACCACTAAACCCCAACAGGAAACAACACTAAACGCCTAAGAAAAAACAACAATAATCCCCTAACAACAAACAACACGAAACCAATAACAAGAAACAACACTAAACCCGTAACAACAAACAACACTAACCCCGTAACAACAAACATCCCTAACCCCCAAACAACAAACATCCCTAACCACCTAACAACAAAGAATCCTTACCCCCTAACAACCAACAACACTAACACCCTAACCAAAAACAACACTAACACCCGAAAAACAAAAACCACTAAACCCCAACAAGAAACAACCCTAAACCCCTAACAAACAACACTAACCCCCTAACAACACACAACCCTAACCAAACAACAAACAACCCTAACCCACTAACAACAAACAACACTAACCCCCTAAAAAGAACCTACCCTAACCCCGTAACAACAAACAACCCTAACCCCTAACAACAAACAACCCTAACCCCCTAACAACAAACAACCCTAAACCGCTAACATCAAAGAACACTAACACCCTACCAACAAATAACCCTAACCCCCTAACAACAAACAACACTAACCCCCAAACAACAAACACCCTAACCCCTAAAAACCAAAAACACTAACCCACTAACAGCAAACAACCCTATCCAACTAACAACAAACAACCCTAACACCCTAACAACAAACAACACTAACCCTCTAACAACAAACAACCCTAACCCCTAACATCAAACAACACTAACCCCGTAACAACAAACAACCCTAACCCCCTAACAACAAACATTCCTATCCCCCTAACAACCAACACTAACCCCATAACCACAAACACCACTAACACCCTAACAACAAAAACCACTCAACTCCAACAAGAAACAACCCTAAAGCCCTAACAACACACAATACTAACCCCCTAACAACACACATCCCTAACCAAACAACAAACAACCCTATCCCACTAACAACAAACAACCCTAACACCCTAACAACAAACACTAACCCCCTAACAACAAACAACCCTAAACCCCTAACATCAAACAACACTAACCCCGTAAAAACAAACAACCCTAACCCCCAAACAACAAAGAGCCCTAACCCCCTAACAACAAACAATCCTATCCCCCTAACAACCAACAACACTAACCCCCTAACCACAAACAACACTAACACCCTAACAACAAGAACCACTAAACCCGAACAAGAAGCAACCCTAAACCCCTAACAACAAACAACACTAACCCCCTAAGAACACACAACCCTAACCAGACAACAAACAACACTAACCCACTAACAACAAACAACACTAACCCCCTAACAAGTAACTACCCTAACCCCGTAACAACAAACAACCCTAACCCCTAACAACATAGAACCCTAACCCCCTAACAACCAACAGTACTAACCCCCTAAGCAAAAACACTAACACCCTAACAACAAAACCCACTAAACCACAACAAGAAACAACCCTAAACACCTAACAACAAGTAACACTAACCTCCTAACAAGAAACAACACTAACACCCTAACAACAACCATCCCTAACCCCCTAGCAACAAACAACCCTAACCAAACAACAAACAACCCTAACCGACTAACAGCAAACAACACTAAACCCCTAACAAGAAACTACCTTAAACCCGAAACAACAAACAACCCTAACCCCCTAACAACGAACAACCGTAAACACCTAACAACAAACAACACTAACCCCCTAACAACAAACAACCCTAACCCCCTAACAACAAACAACCCTAACCCCCTAAACAACCAACAACACTAACCCCCTAACCACCAACAGCACTAACCCAGTAAAAACATAAAACACTAACCCCCTAAGAACAACCACTACGTATCCCCTGAAAACAAACAGCACTAACCCCCTAACAAGAAAGAACCCAAATTCTCTAACAACAAACAACTCTAACCCCCTAACAACAAACAACTCTGAACCCCTGACAACAAACACCACTAACCCACTAACAACAAACAACACTAACCCCCTAACAAGAAACTACCCTAACCCCTAAAAACCAAAAACACTAACCCACTAACAACAAACAACCCTAACAGCCTAACAACAAACAACACTAACCCCCTAACAACAAACAACACTAAATCCCTAACATCAAACAACACTAACCCCCTAACAACAAACAACACTAACACCCTAACAACAAACAACACTAAGAGCCTAACAACAAAAACCACTAAACCTCAACAAGAAACAACCCCAAACTCCTAAATAGAAACAACACTAACCACCTAACAACAACCCTAACCCCCTAACAACAAACAACCCTAACCCCCAACAAGAAACTACTCTAACCCACTAACAACAAACAACCCTAAGCCCCTAACAAGAAAGAACCCTAACACTCTAACAAGAAACAACACGAACCCCCTAACAACAAAAAACACTAACCCCCTAACAACAAACACCACTAACCCCCTAACAACAATCCTAACAACCTAACAACAAACAACACTAACCCCCTAAAAATAAACTACACTATACCCCTAACAACAAACAACCTTAAACCCCTAACAACAAACAACACTAAACCCATAACAACAAACAACCCTATCCTTCTAACAACAAACAACCCTAACCCCCTAACAAACAACAACACTAACCCCCTAACCACAAACAACACTAACACCCTAACAACAAAAACATCTAAACCCCAACAAGAAACAACACTAAACCGCTAACAACAAACAACAATAATACCCTAACAACAAAAACCACTAAACCCCTCACAAGAAACTACCCTAACCCCGTAACAACAAACAAAACTAAACCTGCAACAAGAAACAACCCTAACCCCCAAACAACAAACAACCCAAACCCCTAACATCAAACAACACTAACCCCGTAAAAACAAACAACCCTAACCCCCAAACAACAAACAACCCTAACCCCCTAACAACAAACAATCCTATCCCCCTAACAACCAACAACACTAACCCCCTAACCACAAACAACACTAACACCCTAACAACAAAAACCACTAAACCCCAACAAGAAACAACCCTAAACTGCTAACAACAAACAACACTAACCCCCTAACAACACACAACCCTAACCAAACAGCAAACAACCCTAACCCACCAACAACAAACAACACTAACCCCCTAACAAGAACCTACCCTAACCCCGTAACAACAAACAACCCTAACCCCTAACAACAAACAACCCTAACCCCCTAACAACAAACAACCCTAAACCCCTAACATCAAAGAACACTAACACCCTAACAACAAACAACCCTTACACCCTAACAACAAACAACACTAGCCCCCAAACAACAAACAACCCTAACCCCTAAAAACCAAAAACACTAACCCACTAACAGCAAACTAAACTAACCAACTAACAACAAACAACCCTCACACCCTAACAACAAACAACACTAACCCCCTAACAACAAACAACACTAACCCCCTAACAACAAACAACACTAACACCCTAACAACAAACAACACTAAGAGCCTAACAACAAAAACTACTAAACCCCAACAAGAAACAATCCTAAACCCCTAACAACAAACACTAACCCCCTAGCAACAAACCACACTAAACCCCTAACAAGAAACTAACATAACTCCGTAACAACAAACAACCCTAACCTCCTAACAACAAACAACCCTAAACCCCTAACAAGAAAGAACCCTAAACCCCTAACAACAAACAACACTAACACCCTAACAACAAAAACCACTAAACCCCAACAAGAAACAACACTAAACCCCTAACAACAAACACTAACCTCCTAACAACAAACAACACTAACCCCCAAACAATAAACAACCCTAACCCCTAAAAACCAAAAACACTAACCCACTAACAACAAACAACCCTAACCCACTAACAACAAACAACCCTAACACCCTAACAGCAAACAACACTAACCCCCTAACAACAAAAAACCCTAACCCCTAACATCAAACAACACTAACCCCGTAACAACAAACAACCCTAACCCCCAAACAACAAACACTAACCCCCTAACAACAAACAACACTAAACCCCTAACAAGAAACTAACCTAACCCCGTAACAACAAACAACCCTGACCTCCTAACAACAAACAACCTTAACCACCTAACAACAAACACCCCTAAACGCCTAACAACAAACAATCCTAACCCCCTGACAACCAACAACACTAACCCCCTAACCACAAACAACACTAACACCCTAACCACAAACAACACTAACCCCGTAAGAACAAACAACACTAACCCCCTAACAACAAACAACACTAACACCCTAACAACAAAAACTACTAAACCCCAACAAGAAACAACCCTAAACCCCTAACAACAAACACTAACCCCCTAACAACAAACAACACTAAACCCCTAACAAGAAACTAACCTAACCCCGTAACAACAAACAACCCTAACCTCCTAACAACAAACAACCTTAAACCCCTAACAACAAACAACCCTAAACCCCTAACAACAAACAACACTAAAACCCTAACAACAAAAACCACTAAACCCCAACAAGAAACAACCCGAAACCCCTAAATACAAAAAGCACTAACCCCCTAACAACAACCCTAACCCCCTAACAACAAACAACCCTAACCCCCAACAACAAACAACTCTAACCCACTAACTACATACAACCCTAATCCCCTAACAACAAAGAAAACTAACTCTCTAACAAGAAACAACACTAACCCCCTAACAACAAAAAACACTAACCCCCTAACAAACACCACTAACACCCTAACAACAATCCTAACAACCTAACAACAAACAACACTAACCCCTTAAAACAAACTACCCTAAACCCCTAACAACAAACAACCCTAACCCCCTAACAACCAACAACAGTAAACCCCTAACCACAAACAACACTAACATCCTAACAACAAAAACCACTAAAGTACAACAAGAAACAACCCTAACCCCCTAACAACAAACAACCCTAACCCCCTATACAACCAACAACACTGACCCCGTAACCACCAACAGCACTAACCCAGTAAAAATAAAAAAAAATACTAACCCCCTAACAACAACCAACACTTATCCCCTAAAAACAAACAACTCTAACCCCCAACAAGAAAGAACCCAAATCCTCTAACAACAAACAACTCTAACCCCCTAACAAGAAAAAACTCTGAACCCCTAACAACAAACAACACTAACCCACTAACAACAAACAACACTAACCCCCTAACAACAAACAACCCTAAGTCTCTAACAACAAACAACCTTCAACCCCTAAAATCCAACAACCCAAAACCCCTAACAACAAAAGTAACCACCTATCAACAAACAACCCTAACCCCATAACAACCAACAACACTAACCCCCATCCACAAACAACACTAACCCCCTAACAACACACAACACTAACCCTCTTACAAAAAAAAATCCTAACCCCCTAACAACAAACAACACTAACCCCTTAACAACAAACATCCCTAACCCACTAACAACAAACAAAACTAACGCCCTAACAAACATTAACCCCCGACCAGAAACAACACTAACCCCCTAACAAAAATCAACCCTAACTCCCTAACAACAAACAACCCTAACCCACTAACAACAAACAACCCTAACACCCTAACAACAAACAACACTAACCCCCTAACAACAAACAACCCTGAACCCCTAACAACAAACAACACTATACCCCTAACAACAAACAACCTTAACCCCCTAACAACAATCAAACCTAACCCCCAAACAACAAACAACCCTAACCCCCAAACAACGAACAACCCTAACCCCCTCACGAAAACAACCCTAAGCCCCTAACAAGCACAACTCTAAACCCCGAAAATACAATCGTAACCCCGTAACAAACACAACCCTAACCCCCTAACAAAGCCTAACAATAACTTTAAACCTGACCATAAGCATAACCCCAAACCCTAGCACTAACTCTAACTCTAAACCTAACACTAACTTAGCCCTGCCCTTTATCGTAAACCTAGCCTTAACCCTAACCTTACCCCTACCCGAACCCTAACTCCATACCTAACCCGAACACTAAACTTGACCCTACTCTAACTTTAACTCTAACGTGACTATTAACTGAAACATCACCCTAACCCTACGCCTAAATCTAACTCGAGCCCTAACCATAACAATGACCCTAAACCCTCGCCTTAACTGTAAACCTAACCCTAACCCTCACCCTAATCCTTAACCGTATCCCCAACCCTAAACCTGACGCTATCCCCAAACTTATCCCTAACCCTAACCCTAATACGAACAGTAACCCAAATCTAACCCTAACCCTAATATTAAACCTAAACTTAAATCTACCCTAACCATAAACCTAACCCTAACACCCTAAACCTAACGTCTAACACCGTCTATAATCCTAACCCTTATCATAACCCTCACCCTTAACCTAAACTTCACACTAACCCTAAACCTAACCTAACGCTGACCCTAGACATAACGCCTAACCCTAACCGAACCCTAAACCTATCCTTAACACTAACCTGAACACAAACCCAAACCCTAGCCCTCACCAGAAAAATAACCCTCACCCTATCCTGAACTTCATCCAAACACTAACCATAACCTTAACCCTAAACCTAGACCTAACCCAAACCCTAACCTCAAACCTAACTCTAAGAATAACGCTAGTCCATCTGTAACCCTAAACTGAACACTTACAATAGCCCTGAACCTAACCCTAAACTTAATCCTAATCCTAAACCTAGACCTAATCCTAACCCTAACCCTAACTCTAACCTTGACCCTAAATAGAACACTAAGTCTAACCCTCAACTTGGACCTAAACCTAAATCTTACCCTACACTTAACCCTAACCCTAAACCTAACCCTCACTCTAACTCTAACCCTAATCATAACACTTACCCTAAACCCTCACCTTAACTGTAAAACTAACCTTAACCCTCACCCTAACCCCTAACCGTATCCCACAACGCTAACCCTAATGCTATCCCTAACCCTAACCCTAACACTAACCTGAAACCCCTGAGCCCTAATGATAAACCTAACCCTAACACAAACCCTAACCCTAACACCAAAGCCTAGCAAAAACCTTAACCCTAACTCTCACCCTAACTCTAACACTAACCCGAAACCTAATCATGAACCTAACCCTAACCCTAAACCAAACCTAACCATGACCAGAAACACAAGGTCTAACCGGAACCCTCACCCAAAACCTAATCCTAAACTACACCTCTAACTCTAACACTTTACCATAACCATAATCCAAACCCTACCCAACCCTAACCCTAAACCTAACCCTCACCCCAACCACAACGCCTAACACAACCATAACCCTTACCCTAACCGTAACACTAAACTTAACCCTAACCTTAAATCTAACCCTAACCCTAAAACTAAACACAACCCATGAACTTAACCCTAACCCTGAACATAACCTTAACACTAACCTGAAAACAAGCCCAAACCTTAGCCATAACCCTAACCCTCACCCTGTCTTAAACTTCACCCTATCCCTAACCTAAAACTCACCCTGACTTTAACCCTAACCCTACCCCTAAACCTAACCCTCACCTTAACCTTGGCCCACCTGTAACCCTAAACCTAACCCTTACAATAACTCTGACCCTAATCCTCGCCCTAAACCTAATTCTAATCCTAACCCTGACCCTAACCCTAACCTAACCTTAACCCTATCTTTAAGCCTACCATAATCTTAAACCTAACCCTAACCCTTAACCCTAACTCTAACCCTAACCCTAGCCCTAACCCTAATCTTAACTGTAACACTTTCCCAAAATCCTCATCTTAACTGTAAATGTAACTCTAACTCTTACCCTAACCCTAAACTTAACCCTAATTATAACCCTAACCTAAACCTAACTGAAATGCTAACCCTTAACCGTAACTCTAACGCTAATCCTTAGCCTAAACCTAACCTTAACCCTAAACCTAACCCTAACCACTGACCCTAACTCTAACCCTAAGCCTAAGCCGAACCCGAACCCTTAACCAAAATTTCACCCTAAGCATAACACTAAGCCTACCCTAACTTCATTCAAACCCTAACCCTAAGCAAAACTAACACTAACACTAAACCTAACCCTAACCCTAAACCTAACCCTAACCCTGACTCTAACCTGAACCCAAACCCCTAACCCTAACCCTCTCGCAGAACATAAATTCACTGTAACCCTAAACACTAAATCTCCCCAACCCTGACCCTAACCATAAACATAATCCCAACACTAAACTTAAACCTAACCCTGACTCTAACTCTAACTTTAACCCTAAAACTTACCCTACACACGCAGTTTGAATGGAAACCTAGCACTATCCCTCACCCTAACATCTAAACCTAACCCCAACCCTGAACCCAACCCTATCTCTAACTAAAAACTAGTCCTAAACCTAACTATGACTTAACCCTAACACTTACCCTAACTCTAAACCTGACCTTAACCCTAAACTTAATTCTAACCTTAACCCTAACCCTAACCCCAACACTAACCCTAAGCTCAACACTCACCCTTAACTTAAACTTCACCCTAACCCTAACCCTAAACCAAACACTAACCCTAACCCTAAACCTAACCTTAAACCTGACCCTAACATTAACCCAAACACTTAACGCTAAACCTAACACTAAGCCTAACCCTAACCTTAACCTAAACACCAAAGCCTAATCCTAACCCTCATCCTTAACCTAAACTTCACCCTAAACCTAAGCCTAACCCTAACCCTAAAATTACACCTAACCCTAAACTATCCTCTAACTCTCGCCCTAACCCTAACTCTAACCCTAACCCTGGTAAACCCTGGTAGTAACACCCTAAAACATCAGCTTAACTGTAAATGTAACACTAAGCCTCACACAAACCCCTAACCCTTTCCCTAACCCTATCACTCGTCCTAACCCTAACCCTGACCTAAACTTAATCCTTACCCTAACCCTAAACTTAACGCTAACCTTAACTCTACCCTAAACCTAACAATAACTCTAAACCGGACCCTAACCCTAACCCTAAACCCTAGATCTAACTCGAACTCTAAACCTAACCCTAACCCTAACCTGGCCCCACCCTTTACAGTAAAGCTAGCCTTAACCCTAACCTTACCCCTACCCTAACCCTAAACCTAACCCTTACAATATCAATAACCCCTAGCAGGGTCCTGCCTAGTCTCTCCCACCTCATCACTCCTTACAAAGAGCCCTGCTTTGTCTCTCCCACATCCTCACTCCCTAAGCAGGGCTCTGCCTGTCCTCTCCCACCTCCTCACTCTCTATGCAGGACTCTGCCTTGTTCTCCCACCTCTTCACTCCCTACACAGGGCCCTGGCTAGTGTCTCCCATCTTCTCACTCCATACACAGCTTTCTGCCTGTTCTTTCCCACTTCCTCACTTCCTACACGGAGCCCTGCCTGGTCTCTCCCACCTCCTCACTCCCTACACCAGTCCCTGCCTGATCTCTCCTACCTCCTCACTCCCTGCACAGGGCCCTGCCTGGTCTCTCCCACATCCTTACTCCATACAAAGGGACTTGCCTGATCTCTGGCCTCCTCACTCCCTGCACAGAGCCCTGCCTGGTCTCTCCCAACTCCTCACTCCCTATTCAGGTCTCTGAATGTTTCTCCCACCTCTTCACTCCCTACACAGGGCCCTGCCTGCTGTCTTCCATCTTCTCACTCCCTACACAAGTTTCTGCCTATTCTCTCTCACCCCCTCACTTGCTAAACACAGTCCTGCCTGTTCTTTCCCACCTCCTGACTCAGTACACAGGTCTCTGCCTGGTCTCTTCCAACTCCTCACTCCCTAGACAGGGCCCTGCCTGGTCTCTGCCACCTCCTCACTCCCTACACAGGTCTCTGACTGCTCCCTGCCACCTCCTCACTCCCTACACAGGGCCCTGCCTGGTATCTCCCACCTCCTCACTCCCTACACAGGGCTCTGTCTTTTCTCTCCCACCTCCTCAGTCCCTACACAGGTATCTGGGTGGTCTCTCCCACCTCCTCACTCCCTTTACAGGGCCCTGATGATCTCTCCCACCTCCTCACTCCCTAAACAGGACCCTGCCTGGTCTCTCCACCTCCTTACTCCCTGCACAGGGCTCTGGCTAGTCTCTCCTACATCCTCACTCTTTATACAGCATCCTACCTGGTCTCTCTCACCTCCTCACTCCCTATGCAGGTCTCTGCCTGGTCTCTCCCACCTCCTCACTCCCTACACAGGTCCCTGACTGGCCTCTCTCACCTCCTCACTCCCTTTACAGGGCCCTGATGATCTCTCCCACCTCCTCACTCCCTAAACAGGGCCCTGACTGGCCTCTCCCACATCCTCAATTCACACAGGGCCCTGCCTCCTCTCTCTCACATCCTGACTGCACACACAGGGCCCTAACTGGTCCCTCGCACCTTCTCCATCCCTACACAGGTCTCTGCATGGTTCTCCCACCTCCCCATTCCCTACAAGGGTCTCTGCCTGTTCTCTCCCACCTCTTCAATCCCTAGACAGGGCCCTGCCTCTTCTCTCCCACTTCCTCACTCCCTACTCAGGGCCCTGCCTGGTATTTCTAACCTCCTCAGGCCATACACAGGGCCCTGCCTGGTCTCTCCCAAATCCTCACTCCCTACACAGGACTCTGCCTGGTCTCTCCCAACACCTCACTCCCTACAAAGGGCCCTGCCTGGAATCTCCCACCTCCTCACACCCTACCCAGGGTCCTGCCTAGTCAATCCCACCTCCTCACTCCCTACGCAGGGCTCTGCCTTACCTCTCCCACCTCCTCAGTCCCTGCACTGTGTTTCTGGCTGTTATCTCCCTTCTTCTCACTTCCTACACAGGGCTGTGCTTGTTCTCTCCCATCTCCTCACTCCCTATACAGGGCCCTGCCTGGTGTATCCCATCTGCTCACTTCCTGCACAGGGCCCTGATGATCTCTCCTACATCCTCACTCCCTACACAGGGCCCTGCCTGGCATCTCCACTTCCTTACTCCCTACACACAGACCTGCCTGGTCTCTTCCACATCCTCACTCTGTACACAGGGTCCTACCTGGTCTCTCCCACCTCCTCACTCCCTACACAGGGCCCTGCCTGGTCTCTCCTAACACCTCACTTCCTACACAGGGCTCTGCCTGATCTCTCCCACATCCTGACTCCCTACTCAGGTATCTGGGTGGTCTCTCCCAACTCCTCACTGTGTATGCAGGGCCTTACCTGTTCTCTATCACCTCCTCACTCCCTACACAGGGCCCTGATGGTCTCTCCCACCTCCTCACTCCCTACACAGGGTCCTGCCTGGTCTCTCCCACTTCCTCAATCCCTACACAGGTCCCTGACTGGTATCTCCACCACCTTACTTCCTACACACAGCCTTGCCTGTTCTCTTCCACATCCTCACTCTGTACACAGGGTCCTACCTGGTCTCTCCCACCTCCTCACTCCCTACACAGGGCCCTGCCTGGTCTCTCCTAACACCTCACTTCCTACACAGGGCTCTGCCTGATCTCTCCCACATCCTGACTCCCTACTCAGGTATCTGGGTGGTCTCTCCCAACTCCTCACTGTGTATGCAGGGCCTTACCTGTTCTCTATCACCTCCTCACTCCCTACACAGGGCCCTGATGGTCTCTCCCACCTCCTCACTCCCTACACAGGGTCCTGCCTGGTCTCTCCCACTTCCTCAATCCCTACACAGGTCCCTGACTGGTATCTCCACCACCTTACTTCCTACACACAGCCTTGCCTGTTCTCTTCCACATCCTCACTCTGTACACAGGGTCCTACCTGGTCTCTCTCACCTCATCACTCCCTACACAGGGCCCTGCCTGGTCTCTCCTAACACCTCACTCCCTACACAGGGCTCTGCCTGGCCTCTCCCACCTCCTCACTCCCTACACAGGGCCCGGCCTGGTCTCTCCTTCTTCTCAATCCCTACACAGGTCTCTGCCTCTTCTCTCCAAGATACTCACTCCCTACACTGGGCCCTGCCAGGTCTCTCCCACCTCCTCAGTCCCTTCACAGGTCTTTGCCTGGTCTCTCCCACATCTCTGCCTCTTCTCTCCCGCATCCTCACTCCCAACATAGGGCCCTGCCTGGTCTCTCCCACCTTCTCACTCCCTACACAGGACGCTGCCTGGCCTCTCCCACCTCCTCAGGACCTACACAGGTCCCTGCCTGGTCTCTTCCAGCTCCTCACTCCCTACACAGGTGTCTGCCTGGATTCTCCCACCTCCTCACTCCTTACACAGGGCCCTGCCTGGTATGTCCCTCCTCCTCACTCCCTACAGAGGGCCCTGCCTGGTGTCTCCCTTCTGCTTACTCCCTACATATGTCTCTGTCTCTTCTCTGCCACCTCCTCACTCTCTACACAGGGCCCTGCCTGATCTCTGGCACATTCTCACTCCCTACACAGGACCTGTGTGGTCTCTCCCAACACCTCACTCCCTCCACAGGGCCCTGCCTGGATGCTCCCTCCCCCTCACACCCTGCACAGGGTCCTGCTTGGTCTCTCCCACCTCATCACTCCTTACACAGGGCCTGCCTGGTCTCTCCCATCTCCTCACTCCCTATACTTGGCTCTGCCTGGTCTCTCCCATCTCCTCACTCCCTAAGCAGGACTCTGCCTGGGTCTCCCTCTTCTTCACTCCCTACACAGGGCCCTGTCTGGTGTCTCCCATCTTCTCTATGCACAGAGCCCTGCCTGGTCTGTCCCACCTCCTCACTCCCTACACTCTTCTCTGCCTGTTCTCTCCCACCTCCTAACTCCCTGCACAGGGCCCTGCCTGGTCTCTCCCATATCCTTACTCCATACAGGGACATGCCTGATCTCTGGCCAACTCACTCCCTACAGAGGGCCCTTCCTGGTCTCTCCCATCTCCTCACTCCCTATGCAGGTCTCTGAATGGTTCTCCCACCTCTTCACTCCCTACACAGGGCCCTGCCTGCTCTCTACCATCTTCTCAATCCCTACACAGGTTTCTGCCTATTCTCTCCCACCTCCTCACTCCCTACACAGGTCCCTGCTTCGTCTCTCCCACCTCATCACTCCTTACACAGGGCCCTGCCTGGTCTCTCCTACATCCTCACTCTTTACACAGCATCCTACCTGGTCTCTCTCACCTCCTCACTCCCTATGCAGGTCTCTGCCTGGTCTCTCCTAAGGCCTAACTCCCTACTCAGGTCCCTGCCTGACCTCTCCCACCTCCTCACTCCCTAGACATGGCCGTGCCTGGTTGCTCCCAGCCCCTCACTCCCTACTCAGGGCCCCGCCTTTTCTCTCCCACCTCCTCCATCCCTGTAAAGGTCTCTGCCTGGTCTGTCCCACCTCCTTACTCCCTACAGAGTTCTCTGCCTGTTCTCTTCCACATCCTCACTCCTTACACAGGGCCCTTCCTGGTCCCTCCCACCTCCTCACTTCCTACACCTGTCCCTGCCTGGTCTCTTCCATCTCCTCTCTCCCTACTCAGGGCCCTGCCTGGTCTCACCCACCTCCTCACTCCCTACAAAGGTCTCTGTCTGGTCTCTCAGCTCTTCACTCCCTACACAGGTTTCTGTCTCTTTTGTCCCACCATCTTACTCCCTATACAGTGCCCTGCCTGGTCTCTCACTCTCTATACAGGGCCCTGCATGGTCTCTCCCACCTCCTGACTCCCTTCACAGTGCCCAGCCTAGTCCCTCCCACCTCCTCACTCCCTACACAGGTTAGGGTTTAGGGTTTAGTTTAGTGTTAGGGTTATGGTTCGGGATCGGGTTTAGGGGTTAAGGTTAGGTTTTAGGGTTTAGTGTTCGAGTTTAGGGTCAGGGTCAGTTTTTAGTGTCAGGGTCAGGGTTTATGGTCAGGGTTTAGGGTCAGGGTCAGGGTCAGGGTCAGGGGTTAGGGTCAGGGTTAGGTTTAGGGTTTGTTTTTATGGTTAGGGTTTAGGGTTTAGGATTAGGGTTGGGGTAAGGTTAGGGCTATGTGTTAGGGCTAGGGGTTAGGGTTTAGTGTTTAGTGATAGAGTTTAGGGTCAGGGTCAGAGTCAGTGTTTAGTGTCAGGGTCAGAGTTTAGGGTCAGGGTTAGGGTCACGGTCAGGGTTAGGGTCATGGTCAGGGTTTAGGGTCATTGTCACGGTTTAGGGTCAGGGTCTGGGTCAGGGTTAGGGGTTAGAGTCAGGGTTAGGTTTAGGGTTTGGGTTTAGGGTTAGGATTTAGGGTTTAGGGTTAGGGCTAGGGTTAGTTTTAGAGGTTAGAGGTTAGGGTTAGGGTTAGGGCTAGGGCTAGGGCTTGGTGTTAGGGCTAGGTCTAGGGCTAGGGTTTTAGGGCTAGAGTTTAGGGTTAGGGTTAGGGTTTTGGGTTAGGCTGATGGTTAGAGTTTAGGGTTAGGGTTCATGGTTAGTGTTAGGGTTAGTGTTAGGGTTTAGGGTTAGGGTTAGGGTTTAGGGTTAGCAGTTAGTGTTAGGGTTAGTGTTCAGGGTTAGGGTTTGGGTTTAGGGTTAGCGGTTAGTGTTAGGGTTAGTGTTCAGGGTTAGGGTTAATGTTTAGGGTTAGGTTTTAGGGTTCGAGTTAGTGTTAGGGTTAGGGCTAGGGCTAGGGCTAGGACTTGGGCTAGGGCCTAGGGCTAGGGCTAGTGATATGGTTTGTGTTTAGGGTTCGGGTTTGGGTTCACGTTAGGCTTCGGTTTAGGATTTGGGTTAGGGTTTTGGGTAAGGGTTATTGTTAGGTTCAGGGCTATTGTAAGGGTTAGGTTTAGGGTTACAGGTGGACTAGCGTTATGATTAAAGTTTAAGTTTAGGGTTTGGGTTAGGTTTAGATTTAGGGTTAGGGTTTGGATGAAGTTTACGATATGGTGAGTGTTATTTTTAAGGTTAGGTCTAGAGTTTGGGTTCGTGTTCAGGTTAGTGTTAAGGTTAGGTTTAGCGTTTGGATTAGGGTTAGGGGTTATGTTTGGGGGTAGGGTTATGTTTAGATTTAGGGTTAGTGTGAAGTTTAGGTTAAGGGTGAGGGTTACAGTTAGGGTTAGGGTAAGGGTGAGGGTTAGGGTCAGAGTTATTGTAAGGGTTAGGTTTAGGGTACTACAGGTGGGCCAAGGTTAAGTTTAGGGTTTGATTTAGGGGTAGGGTTAGGGTTAAAGTTAGGGTGAGCTTTAGCTTAGGGATAGGGTGAAGTTTAAGATAGGCTGAGGGTTAGTTTTAGGGTTATGGTTAAGGTTTGAGTTTGGTTTCAGGTTAGTGTTAAGGTTATGTTTAGGGTTAGGGTTAAGTTTACGGGTTCTTTTTAGTTTTAGGGTTAGGGTTAAATTTTAGGTTAGGGTTAAGTTTAGTGTTATGGTTAGGATTAGGGTCACGGTTTGTGCTAGTCTTTGTCGTTTGGGTGAGGGTTAGGTTTAGGGTTCGGGTTGGGTAGGGTTAGGATTATGGTTATGGTAAGGTGTTAAGGGTTAGAGTTTTAGTTTAGGGTTAGGGTTTGGGTGAGGGTTCCGGTTAGTCATTGTGGTTCTGGTCATGGTTAGGTTTGGTTTAGGGTTAGGGTTAGGTTTATTATTAGGTTTCAGGTTAATGTTAGAGTTAGAGTTAGGGTGAGACTTAGGGTTAAGGTTTGGGTTAGGCTTTGGTGTTAGGGGTTAGGGTTTGGGTTAGGGGTTAGGGTTATCGTTAGGGCTTAGGGGTTCAGGTTAGTGTTAGGGTTAGGAATAGCATTAGGGTTAGGGTTGGGGGATACGGTTAGGGGTTAGGGTGAGGGTTGCGGTTAGTTTTACAGTTAAGGTGAGGGTTTAGGGTAAGTGTTATTCTTAGGGTTAGAGTTAGGGTTAGGTTCAGGGTTAGGGTTAGGTGTAGGGTAAGATTTCGGTTTAGGTTCAGGTTTAGAATTAGAGTTAGTGTTCTATTTAGGATCAAGCTTAGAGTTAGGGTTAGGGTTAGGATTAGGGTTAGGTCTAGGGTTAGGTTCAGGGCTAATGTAAGGCTTAGTTTTAGGGTTACAGGTGGAGTAGTGTTATGGTTAGAGTTTGGTTTAAGGTTAGGGTTTGGGTTAGGTTTAGGTTTAGGGTGAAGGTTAGGGTTAGTGTTGGATGAACCTTAGGACGGGGTGAGGGTTATTCTTATGATTAGGGCTGAAGTTTGATTTTGTGTTCAGGTTAGTGTTAAGGTTAGTTTTAGGGTTCGAGTTAGTGTTAGGAGTTACGTTTAGGGTTAGTGTTAGGTTTAGGTTCAGGGTTAGAGTGATGTTTAGGTTCATAGTGAGGGTCAAGGTAAGGGTTAGGATTACGGTGAGGATTATACTTAGTGTTAGAGTTTACGTTTAGGGTGTTAGGGTTAGGTTTATGGTTAGGGTAGGGTTAAGTTTAGGGTTAATGTAAGGGTTAGTATTAGATTAGTGTTACTGTTCGTGTTTGGGTTAGGGTTAGGGATAAGTTTAGGGATAGCGGCAGGTTTAGGGTTGGGGATTCGGTTAGGGGTTCGGGTGAGGTTTAGTGTTAGGTTTACAGTTAAGGTGAGGGTTTAGGGTAAGTGTTATGGTTAGGGTTAGAGTTAGAGTTAGGGTTAGGGTTAGGGTGAATTTTCAGTTAATAGTGAGGGTTAGGTAAGGGTTAGGGTTAAGGTTAGAGTTAGGATTAAGATTAGTGTTAGGGTTAGGTTTAGGGTTAGGGATAGGATAGGGGTAAGGTTAGGGTTAAGGCTAGGTTTACGGTCAAGGGTACGTCTAGGTTAGGGTTAGGATTAGGTGTAGAGTTAGAGTTAGTGCTAGGGTTTAGGGGTAGGGTTCGGGTCAGGTTTAGAGTTTTTGTTAGTGTTAGGGTTAGGGTAGAGTTAAGGTTAGGGTTAAGTTTAGGGTTAGGGTAAGGGTTATGTTTAGGTCAGGGTTAGGGTTAGGGTTAGGGATAGGGTTAGGTTTAGGGAAAGGGTTAGGGTTCGTGTGAGGGTTAGTGTTAGATTTACAGTTAAGCTGATGTTTTACAGTGTTACGGTTAGGGTCAGGGTTAGAGTTAGAGTTAGGGTTAGGGCTAGACTGAGGGGATATTTAGGGTTAGGTTTAATTTTAGGGTTCTGCTTATGTATAGGGTGAAAGTTAAGATTAGCGTAAGGGTAAATATTAGAGTTAGGTGTTTGGGTTAAGGTTAGGATCAGGTTAGGGTTAAGTTTAGGGTTAGTGTTAGTGTCAGGGTTAGGTTTTGGTGTTTGGGTTAATGTTAGGGTTAGCTTTAGGGTTAGGGTTTAGTTTAAGGTTAGGGTCAGGGTGCAGTTTAAGTTAAGTGTGAGGGTTGAGCTTAGGGTTAGTGTTAGGGGTTAGGGTTAGGGTTAAGGTTAGGATTAGGATTAGGGTTAAGATTAGTTTTAGGGTTAGGGTAAGTGTTACGGTTAAGTCATGGTTAGGTTTAGGGCTAGGTAAAGGTTAGAGATAAGATTAGGTTAAGGGTAGGGTTTAGGTTTAGATGTTAGTGTGAGGGTTAGTGCTAGGTTTCCATTTAAGCTGAGTGTGTAGGGTAAGTTTTAGGGTTAGGATTAGGGTTAGAAATAGATTTAGGGTCAGGGTTAGGATTATGTTTAAGGTTAGGGTTAGGTATATGGTTAGGATTAGGGTTAGGGTCAGGGTTGGGGAGATTTAGTATTATGTTTAGTTTTAGGGCTAGGGTTAGGGTGAAGTTTATGTTAAGCGTGAGGGTTAGGGTTAGGGTTAGGGGTAAGGGTTCAGGTTAGGGTCAGGGTTAGGGTTTGCGTTAGGTTTAGGGTTAGCTTTAGTTTTGGTTAGGGTTAGGATTTGAATGAAGTTAGGGTAGGTTTAGGGTTATGGGTAGGGTGAAATTTTGGTTAGAGTTATTGTTCGGGGTTAGGGTTAGGTTTGAGTTTATCGTAGGGTTAAAGTTAGGGTTAAGGTTAGGTTAGGGTTATGGTCAGGGTTAGGATTAGGATTAGGTTTAGGGTGAGGGTTCGGGTCCGAGTTATTGTAAGGGTTAGTTTTAGGGTTACAGGTGGGCCAAGGTTAAGGTTAGGGTTAGGTTTAGGGGTAGGGATAGGTTTAGAATTAGGTTAACATAAACTTCACCCTAACCCTAGCCCTAAAACTAAACATAATTAGAATTAGGGTGAGCTTTAGGTTAGGGATAGGGTGAAGTTTAAGTTAGGGTGAGGGTTAGGGTTAAGGTTATGGCTAAGGTTTGGGTTAGTTTTCAGGTTCGTGTTAAGGTTGTGTTTCGTGTTAGGGTTAAGTTTACGGGTTCTGTTTAGTTTTAGGGTTAGGGTTATGTTTAAGGTTAGGGTTAAGTTTAGTGTTACAGTTAGGGTTAGGGTTACGTTTTGTGTTAGGCGTTGTGGTTGGGGTGAGGTTTAGGTTTAGGGTTAGGGTTGGGTAGGGTTAGGATTATGGTTACGGTAAGGTGTTAGGTGTTAGAGGTGTAGTTTAGGGTTAGGGTTTGGGTGAGGGTTCCGGTTAGGCATTGTGGTTCTGGTGATGGTTAGGATTGGTTTAGGGTTAGGGTTAGGTTTATGATTAGGTTTCGGGTTAGTGTTAGAGTTAGAGTTAGGGTGAGAGCTACCTTTAAGGTTAGGGTTAGGTTTTGGTGTTATGGGTTAGGTTTGGGGTTAGGGTTAGGGTTATCATTAGGGCTTAGGTGTTCAGGTTAGTGTTAGGGTTAGGGATAGCATTAGGGTAAGGGTTGTGGGATACCGTTAGGGGTTAGAGTGAGTGTTACGGTTAGTTTTACATTTAAGGCGAGGGTTTAGGATAAGTGTCCCGATTATCGTTAGACATAGAGTTAGGGGTAGGTTTACGTTTAGGGTTAGGTGTAGGGTAAGATTTAGCTTTAGTTTCAGGTTTAGGGGTAGAGTTAGTGTTCTATTTAGGGTCAAGGTTAGAGTTCGGGTTAGGGTTAGGATTAGGTCTAGGGTTAGGATTAGGTTTAGGGTTAGGTTGAGGGGTATTTTAAGGGTTAGGTTTAGGGTTACAGGTGGACTAGCATTATGGTTAGAGTTAGATTTAATGTTAGGGGTTGGGTTAGGTTTAGGTTTAGGTTTAGGACTAAGGTTAGCGTTAGGGTTTGGATGAAGTTTAGGATAGGGTGAGGGTTATTTTTAGGGTTAGGGCTAGACTTTGGGTTTGTGTTCATGTTAGTGCTAAGGTTAGGTTTAGGGTTCAGGTTAGGGTTAGTGGTTATGTTCAGATTAGGTTTAGGTTTAGGGTTAGTGTGAAGTTTAGGTTAAGGGTGAGGGTTAGGATAAGGGTTTGCATTAGGGTTTGGATTCTAGTTAGGGTTAGAGTTTAGGTTTAGGGTGTTAGGGTTAGGTTTATGGTTAGGGAAGGGTTAAGTTTAGGGTTAACAGAGTTAGCGTTAGATTAGGGTTACTGTTCGTCTTCGGGTTAGGGTTAGGGATAATGTGAGGGATAGATAGCATTAGGTTTAGGGTTGGGGATACGGTTAAGGGTTAGGTTTAGGTTTACATTGAAGGTGAAGGTTTAGGGTAATTGTTATGGTTAGGGTTAGAGTTAGAGTTAGGCTTATGGTTAGGGTGAAGTTTCAGTTAATAGTCAGGGTTAGGGTTAAGGTTAGAGTTATGCTTAAGGTTAGTGTCAGGGTTAGGTTGAAGGTAGGGGTAAGGTTAGGGTTTAGGCTAGGTTTACGGTAAAGGGTAGGGCTAGGTTAGGGTTAGGGTTAGGGTTAGAGTTAGAGTTAGTGCTAGGGTTTAGGCTTAGGGTTAGGGTCAGGTTTAGAGTTATTGTGAGGGTTAGGGTTAAGTTCGAGTTAAGGTTAGTGTTAAGTTTAGGGTTAGGGTAAGGGTTAGGATTAGGTCAAGGTTAAGGTTAGCATTAGGGATAGGGGTAGGATTAGGGAAAGGGTTAGCGATTCATGTGATGGTTAGTGTTAGGTTTACAGTTTAGCTGATGTTTTAGAGTGTTATGGTTAGGGGTATGGTTAGAGTTAGGGTTAGGGTTAGGTTTAGGGTTAGGGCTAGACTGAGGGGATAGTTTAGGGTTAGGTTTAGTTTCAGGTTAGGCTTAGGCTTACGTTTAGGGTGAAGCATACTTTAAGGATGAGGGTTAGGACTAGTGTTAGCGTTACGTGTTTGCGTTAAGGTTAGGGTTAGATTTAGGGTTAGTATTAGGGTCAGGTTTACGTGTTTGGGTTAATGCTAGGGTCAGGTTTAGGCTTAGGTTTAGGGTTAGGGTTAGGGTTCAGTTTAGGGTTAGTGTTAGGGTGCATTTAAAGTTAAGGGCGAGTGTTGAGCTCACGTTAGCGTTAGGTGTTAGGGTTAGGGTTAAGGTTAGGATTAGGTTTAGGGTTAAGTTTAGGTTTATGCTTAGGTTTAGAGTACATGTTAGGGTTAAGTCATTGTTAGGTTTAGGGCTAGGTTAAGGTTAGAGATAGGGTTAGGTTAAGGGTTGGGGTTAGGTTTAGATGTTAGGGTGAGGGTTAGTTCTAGGTTTCCATTTAAGCTGAGTGTGTAGGGTAAGTTTTAGGGTTAGGATTAGGGTTAGGGTTAGAGTTAGGTTCAGGTTTGGGTTAGGTTTATGGTTAGGATTAGGGTTAGGGTCAGGGTTAGGCGGAGATTTAGTGTTATATTTAGTTTTAGGGTTAGAGTTAGGGTGAAGTTTATGTTAAGCGTGAGGGTTAGGGTTAGGGGTTAGGGTTCAGGTTATGGTCCGGGTTAGGGTTAGGTTTACATTTAGGGTTAGGTTTAAGTTTAGTTTTATTTTTGGTTAAGGTTAGGGTTTGGCTGAAGTTAGGGGAGGTTTAGGGTCATGGTTAGGGTGAATTTTGGTTAAGAGTGAGGGTTCAGTTTAGGGTTAGGTTTACGGTTTGTGTTAGGCATTGTGGTTGGTGTGAGGATTAGGTTTAGGATTAGGGTTGGGTAGGGTTAGGATTATGGTTATGGTAAGGTGTTAGGGATTAGAGGAGTAGTTTTGGGTTAGGGCTTGGGTGAGGGTTCCGGTTAGGCATTGTGGTTCTGGTCATGGTTAGGTTTGGTTTAGGGTTAGGGTTAGTTTTATGATTAGGTTTCGGGTTAGTGTTAGAGTTAGGGTTAGGCTTTGGTGCTAGGGGTTAGGTTTTGGGTTAGGGTTAGGGTTATCGTTAGGGCTTAGGTTTTCAGGTGAGTGTTAGGGTTAGGGTTAGGGATAGCATTAGGGTTAGCTTTTGGGGGTACGGTTAGGGGTTAGGTGAGGGTTACAGTTAGTATTGCAGTTAAGGTTAGGTTTTAGGACAAGTGTTAGGATTAGGGTTAGAGTTAGAGTTAGGGTTAGGTTTAGGGTTAGGTGCAGGGTAAGTTTTAGGTTTAAGTCCTGGTTTAGGGTTAGAGTTAGTGTTCTCTTTAGGGTCAAGTTTAGAGTTCGGGTTAGGTTTAGGATTAGGTCTATTGTTGGGCTTAGGATTAGGGTTAGGTTCAGAGCTATTGTAAGGCTTAGGTTTAGGGTTACAGATGGACTAGCTTTACGGTTAGAGTTAGGTTTAAGGTTAGGGTTTGGGCTAGGTTTACGTTTACGGTTATGGTTAGGGGTAGGATTTGGTTGAAGTTTAGCATAGGCTGAGGGTTACTTTTAGGGTTAGGGCTAGAGTTTGGGTTTGTGTTCAGGTTAGTGTTATGGTTAGATTTAGGGTCCAGTTTAGGGTTAGGGGTTATGTTTAGTGTTAGGGTTAGTTTTAGGTTTAGGGTTAGTGTGAAGTTTAGGTTAAGGGTGAGAGTTAGGGTTAGGGTTAGGGTTAGGATTAGGGTTAGTGTTAGACGTTAGGTTTAGGCTGCTAGTTTTAGGTTTATGGTTAGGGTAGGTTTAAGTTTAGGGTTAATGTTAGGGTTAGTGTTAGATTAGGGTTACTGTTCGTGTTAGGGTTACAGTTAGGGTTAGGGATAGCATTAGGTTTAGGGTTAGGAATATAGTTAGGGGTTAGGGTGAGGGTTGGGGATATGGTGAGGGTTAGGTTTAGGTTTACAGTTAAGGTGAGGGTTTAGGGTAATTGTTATGGTTAGGGTTAGAGTTAGGGTCATGGTGAAGTTTCAGTTAATAGTGGGGTTCAGGGTTAATGTTAGATTTAGGGTTAAGGTTAGTGTTAGGGTTAGGTTTAGGTTAGGGTTAAGGTAGCGGTCAGGTTAGGGTTAAGACTAGGTTTACGGTAAAGTGTAAGGCTAGGTTAGGGTTAGGTTTAGAGTTAGTGCTAGGGTTTAGGGTTAGGGTTAAGGTCAGGTTTAGAGTTATTGTTAGGTTTACGGTTAAGGTTAGGGTAGAGTTAAGGTTAAGTTGAAGGTTAGGGTAAGAGTTAGGTTTATGTCAGGTTTAGGGTTAGGATGAGGGATAGGGTTAGGGTTAGGGAAAGGGTTAGGGTTTCGTGTGAGGATTAGTGTTATGTTTACATTAAGCTGATGTTTTTGGGTGTTACAGTAATGTTTAGGGTTAGAGTTAGGTTAGGTTTAGAGTTAGGGCTAGAGTATGGTGATAGTGCTTTAGGTTTAGGTTTAGGGTGGAATTTAGGTTAAGGATGAGGGTTAGGGTTGGGGTAGGTGTTTGGATTAAGGTTAGGGTCAGGTTTAGGGTTTTGGTTTAGAGTTCAGGTTAGATTCAGGGTTAGATTTAGATTTAGGTTTAGGGTTAGGTTTAGTGTTAGTTTAGCTTAGGGTTAGGGTTTGAATGAAGTTAGGGTAGGTTTAGGGTTATGGTTAGGTTGAAATTTTGGTTAAGTGTGAGGGTTTGGTTTCGGGTTAGGATTAGAGTTAGGGTTAGTGGTTAAGGTTAGGTTTAGGGTTAAGGTTAGGTTTAGGCTAAGCATTAGGGTTAGAGTTAGGGTTAGTGGTTAGTGTTTCAGTTAGGTTTAGGATAGGGTTATAATTAGGGTTAAGTTTAGGGTTACGGTAAGAGTTAGATTTACGTTTACAGTTAAGGTGAGGGTTTTGCGTAACTGTTACGGTTAGGGTTGGGGCTAGGTTTAGGGTTAGAGTTGGGTTAGGGGTTAGGTTTAGGTTAAGTTTATGGTAGGCTTAAAGTTAGGGTTAAGGTTAGGTTAGGGTTAGGGTCAGGGTTAGGATTAGAATTAGGTTTCGGGCAAGGGTTAGTGTCAGAGTTATTATAAGGGTTAGGTTTAGGGTTACAGATGGGCCAAGGTTAAGGTTAGGGTTAGGTTTAGGGGTTGGATTAGGGTTAAAGTTAGGGTTAGCTTTAGGTTAGGGATAGGGTGAAGTAAAGTAGGGTGAGGGTTAGGGATATGGCTAAGGTTTGGGTTCGTTTTCAGGTTAGTGTTAAGTTTAAGTTTAGGGTTAGCGTTAAGTTTACGGGTTCTGTTTAGTTTTAGGGTTAGGGTTAGATTTTAGGTTAGGGTTAAGTGTAACAGTTAGGGTTACGATTTGTGTTAGGCATTGTGGTTGGGGTGAGTGTTAGGTTTATGGTTAGGGTTGGGTAGAGTTAGGATTATGGTTATGGTAAGGTGTTAGGGTTTAGAGGTGTAGTTTAGGGTTAGGGTTTGGGTGAGGGTTTCGGTTAGGCATTGTGGTTCTGGTCATGGTTAAGTTTGGTTCAGAGTTAGGGTTAGGTTTATGATTAGGTTTCGGGTTAGTGTTAGAGTTAGGGTGAGGGATAGTGTTAAGGTTTAGGTTAGGTTTTGGTGTTATGGGTTAGGGTTTGCGTTAGGGTTTGCGTTAGAAAGAAAAGAGAATAGCAAGAGGCCTTTTCTGCCCGGCTGCTTTCCCAAGCCCTTCCAGCTAAAACTATGTCGTTGCTCCTCTGGAAGGATCCCTGTACCGCGAAGTAGGTTTTCAGAAGAAGCCCTGCGTTTGCAAGAGCAAAGGAGCAATTCGTTGCAGGAAAGAGGAAGGAAAGAAAGTTTCTCTCCCTCTGCCTGCTTTGCTCAGAGGACTGGATGAAGTCAGGGAGTTCTCCCTTTCACTGAGAAACGTGCGGGCTGCTGTTGCCTGTGCGCTCTCTTCTTTGCAAAAGAGTCTGCAGTTCCGGGGGATAACGGCCCTTCGCGAAGGGCATATCTGCCGAGCTCATTGCGGGAAAGCGAAAGCAAAGGACGCTTTTCTCCCTCTAACCGCTTTCGTCAGAGGAACGGGGAAAGTCACAGTGTTCTTTCTCTCACTGAGATACACACAATCTGACGTTGCCTCTGAGCTCCGTTGCTGGCAAAGAACTGAAACTGACATGCATTCCTGTGGGGAAACACAGGGCTTTGCTAGGATTTCTCTAGGCAGTGTGTTTTCCCTGGGGCTCACTGTAGCAACACTATCTCGCCGGGGCAGCACTGAATGGGATTTCCTCTGCCAGGAGAGAGCTGCTGCTTTCTAGTTTGTGCTGGGAAACCTTGCTTTGGCAAGTGCGAATTGACCGCATTCAGGCAGAAAGAAAAGAGAATAGCAAGAGGCCTTTTCTCCCCGGCTGCTTTCCCAAGCCCTTCCAGCTAAAACTATGTCGTTGCTCCTCTGGAGGGATCCCTGCACGGTGACGTAGTTTCTCAGAAGAAGCCCTGCGTTTGCAAGAGCAAATGAGGAATTCGTTGCAGGAAAGAGGAAGGAAAGAAAGTTTCTCTCCCTCTGCCTGCTTTGCTCAGAGGACTGGATGAAGTCAGGGAGTTCTCCCTTTCACTGAGAAACGTGCGGGCTGCTGTTGCCTGTGCGCTCTCCTCTTTGCACTAGAGTCTGCAGTTCCACGCTTTGAACCGTGGAAAGGCGCCGGGCTCTGCTAAGACTTCCCCCGGCGCTTCGTTTGCCCTGGGCCAAAGCGAGCCTTCACATTAGCTGAACGCTAACACTGCATACTCGTTCCACTTCCAGAACAGGGCTACCACGAGGCAGTTTTCCGGGGGATAACGGCCCTTTGCGAAGGGCAGATCTGCCGAGCTCATTGCGGGAAAGCGAAAGCAAAGGACGCTTTTCTCCCTCTAACTGCTTTCGTCAGAGGAACGGGGGAAGTCACAGTGTTCTTTCTCTCACTGAGATACACACAATCTGACGTTGCCTCTGAGCTCCGTTGCTGGCGAAGAACTGAAATGGACATACATTTCTTTGGGGAAACATAGGGCTTTGCTAGGATTTCTCTAGGCAGTGTGTTTTAAACCCCTAACAACAAACAACACTAACCCTCTAACAACAACAAACACTAACCTCCTGAATAAAAGCAACACTAACCCCCAACAACAACCAACACTAACCCCCTAACAACAAACAACACGAAAACCCTAACAACAAACTCCACTAAACCCCAAGAAACAACTCTAAACGCCTAAAAACAAAGAATGCTAAACACTTAACAAGAAACAACACTAACACCCTAACCACAACCAACCCTAACATCATAACAACAAAGAACACTAACACCCTAAGAACAAACAACACTAACCCGCAACAAAAAACAACAGTAACCCCCTTAGAACAAGAACCCTAACCCCCTAACAACAAACAACCCTAAACCACTAATAACAAACAAAACTAACCCCCGAACAACAAACAACACTAACCCCCTAACAACAAACAACACTAAGCCCTTAACAACAAACAACCCTAACCCTGAACAAGAAACATCCCTAACGCCTTAACAACGAACAACATAATCAAACAGCAAACAACACTAACCCACTAAGAACAAACACTAACCCCGTAACAACAAATTACCCTAACCCCGTAACAACAAACAACCCTAACTTACTAACAACAAACAACATTAACCAGCTAACAACAAACAACACTAACCGCCTAACAACCAATAACCCTAAATCCCTAATAACAAACAACACTAACCCCTAACAACAAAAAACCCTAATGCACTAACAACAAACAACCCTAACACGCTAAAAACCAACAACACTAACCCCCTAACCACAAACAGCACTAACCCAATCAAAACAAAAAACACTAACCCCCTAACAACAACCAACACTTTCCCCGTAACAACAAACAACACTAACCCCTTAGCAAGAACCAACACTAACCCCCTAACAAGAAAGAACACTAAACCCCTAACAACAAACCACCCTAAGCCCCTAACAACAAACAACACTAAACCCCTAACAACAAACAACACTAACCCCCTAACATCAAACTAACCTAACCCCCTAACAACAAACAACCCTAAGCCACTAAAAACAAACAACACTAACCCCCTAACAGGAAACTACCCTAACCTCGTAACCAAAAATACCCTAACCCCGTAAGAACACACACCCCTAAGCCCCTAACAACAAACAACACTAACACACTAACAACCAACAACCCTGAACCTCTAAAACCAAACAAAACGAACCCCCTAACAACTATCAACACCAACACTGTAACAACAAACACTAACCCCCTAACAACAAAGAACCCTAACTCCCTAACAACCAACTACACTAACCTCCTAACCACAAACAGCAATAACCCAGTAAAAACAAAGAACACTAACCCCCTAACAGCAACCAACACTTACCCCCTAAAAACAAACAACACTAACCCCCTAACAGGAAACAACCCTAATCCCCTAACAACAAACAACCCTAAGCCCCTAAGAACAAAAAACTCTAAACACCGAACAACAAACAACACTAAACCCCTAACCACAAACTACACTAACCCCCTAACAACCAACAACACTAACCCCCTAACCACAAACTACACTAACACCCTAACAACAAACAACACTAAACCCCAACAAGAAACAAACCTAAACCCCTAACAACAAACAACACTAACCCCTAACAACCAACAACACTAACTCCCTAACCCCAAACAGCACTAACCCACTAAGAACAAAAAACACTAACCTACTAACAACAACCAACACTAACGCCCTAAGAACAAACAACACTAACCCCCTAACAACAAACAACCCTAACCCCCTAACAAAAAACAACCGTAACCAAACAACAAAGAACCCTAACCCACTAACAACAAACAACACTAACTCTATAACAAGAAACTACACTAACCCCGTAACAACAAAAAATCCTATCCCCGTAATAACAAAGAACACTAACCCCGTAACAACAAACAACCCTAACCCCCTAACAGCAAACAACCCTAACCCCCTAACAACCAATAACCCTAACCGCCTAACAACAACCAACACTTTCCCCCTAAAAACAAACAACACTAACCCCCTAACAACAAACAACCCTAACCGCCTAAACAACCAGCAACACTAACCCCCTAACCACCAATACGACTAAGCCAGTAAAAACAAAAAAAACTAACCCCCTAGCAACAACCAACACTTATCCCCTAAAAACAAACAACACTAACCCCCAACAAGAAAGAACCCAAATCCTCTAACAGCAAACAACTCTAACCCCCTAACAGCAAAAAACTCTGAACCCCTAACAACAAACAACACTAACCCACTAACAACAAACAACCCTAACCCCCTAACAACAAAGAACCCTGACCCCCTAACAACCAGCAACACTAACCCCCTAACCACAAACACTAATACCCTAAGAAACAAAAACCACAAAACCCCAACAAGAAACAACCCTAAACAGCTAACAATAAACAACACTAACCTCCTAACAACAACTATCACTAAAACCCTAACAACAACCATCCCTAAACCCTCAACAGCAAACACCACTATCCCCCAACAAGAAACAACCCTAAACCCCTAAAAAGAAACATTAACCCCGTAACAACAAACAACACTAACACCCTAAGAACAATCAACACCAACCCCCTAACAACAAACAACACTAACACCCTAACAACAACAAACCCAAAACCCTTAATAACAAACGCTGACCCCTAACAAGAAACATTAACCCCCAACAAAAAAAAGCACAAACCCCCTAACAACAACAACACTAATCCCCTAACAACAAACAACCCTAACCCACTAACAACAACCTTAACCCCCAAAAACAAACAACCCTAACCCCCTAAAAACCAACAACACTAACCCCCTAACAACAAACAACACTATCCCTCTTACAACAAACAACACTAACCCCCAACAACAGTCCTAACATCCTAACAACAAACAACACTAACCCCCTAAAAAGAAAAAACAATAAACCCCTAAAAACAAACAACACTCATCCCCTAAGAACAAACAACACTAACACTCTAAAAACAACCAACACTAACCCCCTAACAACAAACAATCCTAACCCCTTAAAAACAAACAACACTAACCCCCTAAAAACAAATAACCCTATAACCCTAAAAACAAACAACACTGAACCCCTAAAAACAAACAACACTAGGCCAATAACAACAAACAGCACTAACCCACTATAAACAAAAAACACTAACCCGCTAACAACATCCATCAGTAACGCCGTAACAACAAACAACACTAACCCCCTAACAACAAACAATCCTAACCCCCTAACAACAAACAACACTCATCCATAAAAACAAACAACCCTAAAACCCTAAAAGCAAACAACACTGAACCCCTAAAAACAAACAGCACTAAGCCTCTAACAACAAACAACACTAACACCCTAACAAGAAACACCACTAAACCCCAACAAGAAACAACCCTAAACCCGTAACAAAAAACAACACTAACCCCCTAACAAGAAACAACACTAAACCCCTAACAACAAACAACACTAACCCCCTAACAACAAACAATCCTAACCCCTAAAACAAACACCAACCCCCTAACAACAAAAAACACTAGCACCCTAACAACAAGCAACCCAAACCCCCTAACAACAAACAACACTAAACCCCTAACAACAAACAACCCTAACAACCTAACAACAACCAAACCTAACCCCCTAACAACAAACAACACTAAACCACTAAGAACAAACAACACTAACCCCCTAACAACAAACAACACTAACCCCCTAACAACAAACAACTCTAACCCCCTAACAAAAAACAAACCTAACCCCCTAACAACCAACAACACTAACCCCCTAACAACAAACAACTCTAACCCCCTAACAAAAAACAAACCTAACCCCCTAACAACAAACAACCCTAACCCCCTAACAACAAACAACTCTAACCCCCTAACAAAAAACAAACCTAACCCCCTAACAACCAACAACACTAACCCCCTAACCACAAACAACACTAACCGCCTATCCACAAACAACACTCACCCCCTAACAACAAACAACACTAACCCCCTAAAAACAAACAACCCTAATACCCTAAAAACAAACAACACTAAGCCCCTAACAACCAACAACACTAACCCCCTAACAAGAAACTACCCTAGCCCCGTAATAACAAACAACACTAAACCCCTAACAACAAACAACCCTAAGACTCTAACAACAAACAACCCTCCCTCCCAAAAACCAACAACCCAAAACCCCTAACAACCAACAGTAACCCCCTAACAACAAACAACCCTAACCCCATAACAACAACCCTAGACCCCTAACAACCAACAACACTAACCCCCTAACCGCAAACAACACTAACCCCCTAACAACAAACAACACTAACCCTCTAACAACAAACAATCCTAACCCCCTAACAACAAACAGCACTAACCCCCTAACAACAAACATCCCTAACCCACTAACAGCAAACAAAACTAACGCCCTAACAAACAACACTAACCCCCTAACAAAAAACAACCCTAACTGCCTAACAACAAACAACCCTAACCCACTAACAACAAACAACCCTAACACCCTAACAACAAACAACACTAACCCCCTAACAACAAACAACCCTGAACCCCTAACAACAAACAACACTTTCCCCCGAACAACAAACAACCCTAACCCCCTAACAACAAACCTAACCCCCAAACAACAAACAACCCTAACCCCCTCACGAAAACAACCCTAACCCCCTAATAAATAAACCTAAGCCCCTAACAAACACAACTCAAAACCCCGAAAAATACAATCGTAACCCCGTAACAAACACAACCCTAACCCCCTAACAAAGCCTAACAATAACTTAAACCTGACCATAAGCATAACCCCAAACCCTAGCACTAACTCTAACTCTAAACCTGACACTAACCTAGCCATGCCCTTTACCGTAAACCCAGCCTTAACCCTAACCTTACCCCTACCCGAACCCTAACTCTATACCTAACCCGAACACTAACCTTGACCCTACTCTAACTTTAACTCTAACGTGACTATTAACTGAAACATCACCCTAACTCTAAGCCTAAATCTAACTCGAGCCCTAACCATAACAATTACCCTAAACCCTCGCCTTAACTGTAAACCTAACCCTAAGCCTCACCCTAATCCTTAACCGTATCCCCAACCCTAAACCTAACGCTATCTCCAAACTTATCCCTAACCCTAACCCTAATACGAACAGTAACCCAAATCTAACCCTAACCCTAATATTAAACCTAAACTTAAATCTACCCTAACCATAAACCTAACCCTAACACCCTAAACCTAACGTCTAACACCGTCTATAATCCTAACCCTTATCATAACCCTCACCCTTAACCTAAACTTCACACTAACCCTAAACCTAACCTAACGCTGACCCTAGACATAACGCCTAACCCTAACCAAACCCTAAACCTATCCTTAACACTAACCTGAACACAAAACCAAACCCTAGCCCTCACCATAAAAATAACCCTCACCCTATCCTGAACTTCATCCAAACACTAACCATAACCTTAACCCTAAACCTAGACCTAACCCAAACCCTAACCTCAAACCTAACTCTAAGAATAACGCTAGTCCATCTGTAACCCTAAACTGAACACTTACAATAGCCCTGAACCTAACCCTAAAATAATCCTAATCCTAACCCTAGACCTAATCCTAACCCTACCCCTAACCTTTACCCTAAATAGAACACTAAGTCTAACCCTCAACATGGACCTAAACCTAATTCTTACCCTACACCTAACCCTAATCCTAAACCAAACCCTAACTCTGACTATAACCCTAATCCTAACAATTACCCTAAACCCTCACCTTAACTGGAAAACTAACCGTAACCCGCACCCTAAATCCTAACCGTATCCCACAACCCTAACCCTAATGCTATCCCTAACCCTAACCCTAACATTAACCTGAAACCCCTGAGCCCTAATGATAAACCTAACCCTAACACAAACCCTAACCCTAACACCAAAGCCTAGCAAAAACCTTAACCCTAACTCTAACACTAACCCGAAACCTAATCATGAACCTAACCCTAAGCCTAAACCAAACCTAACCATGACCAGAACCGCAAGGCCTAACCGGAACCCTCACCCAAACCCTAACCCTAAACTACACCTCTAACCCTTAACGCCTTATCATAACGATAATCCTAACCCTAACCAACCCTAACCCTAAAACTCACCCTCACCCCAACCACAAAGCCTAACACAACCGTGACCCTAACCCTAAACGTAACACTAAACTTAACCCTAACCTTAAATCTAACCCTAACCCTAAAACTGAACACAACCCCTGAACGTAACCCTAACCCTGAACATAACCTTAACACTAACCTGAAAACAAGCCCAAACCTTAGCCATAACCCTAACCCTCACCCTATCTTAAACTTTACCCTATCCCTAACCTAAAACTCACCCTGACTTTAACCCTAACCCTCCCCATAAACCTAACCCTCACCTTAACCTTGGCCCACCTGTAACCCGAAACCTAACCCTTACAATAACTCTGACCCTAATCCTCGCCCTAAACCTAATTCTAATTCTAACCCTGACCCTAACCCTAACCTAACCTCAACCCTATCTTTAAGCCTACCATAAACTTAAACCTAACCCTAACCCTTAACCTTAACTCTAACCCTAACCCTAGCCCTAACCCTAACCTTAACGGTAACACTTACCCAGAACCCTCACCTTAACTGTAAATGTAACTCTAACTCTTACCCTAACCCTAAACTTAACCCTAATTATAACCTTAACCTAAACCTAACTGAAACAGTAACCCTTAACCCTAACTCTAATCCTAATCCTTAGCCTAAAACTAACCTTAACCCTAAACCTAACCCTAACCACTGACCCTAACTCTAACCCTAACCCTAAGCCGAACCCTCACCCTTAACCAGAATTTCACCCTAAGCATAACGCTAAGCGTACCCTAACTTCATTCAAACCCGAACCCTAAGCAAAACTAACACTAACACTACACGTAACCCTAACCCTAAACCTAACCCTAACCCTGACTCTGACCTGAACCCAAACCCCTAACCCCAACCCTCTCGCTTAACATAAACTTCTCTGTAACCCTAACCCTAAAACTAAACGTAACACTAAATCTCCCCTAACCCTGACCGTACCATAAACGTAACCCTAACTCTAAACTCAAAACTAACCCTGACCCTAACTCTAACTCTAACCCTAATCCTAACCCTAAAACTTACCCTACACACTCAGCTTAAATGGAAACCTAGCACTAACCCTCATCTTACCATCTAAACCTAACCTCAACCCTTAACCTAACCCTATCTATAACCTTCACCTAGCCCTAAACCTAAACATGACTTAACCCTAACACTAACCCTAACCCTAAATCTAAACCTAACCTTAACCCTACACTTAATCCTAACCTAAGCTCTAACCCTAACCCCTAACGCTAACCCTAAGCTCAACCCTCACCCTTCAATTAAACTTTACCCCAGCTGTAGCCCTAACCCTAAGCCGAACCCTAAACCTGACCCTAACATTAACCCAAACACCTAACCCTAATCCTAAGCCTAATCCTAACCCTAACCTTAACCCAAATGCCTAACCCTAACCCTAACCCTCATCCTTAACCTAAACTTCACCCTAAACCTAAGGCTAACCCTAACCCTGAAAGTAAAGCTAACCCTTAACTATCCCCTAACTCTAGCCCTGACCCTAAACCTAATGCTAACCCTAGCCCTAACAGTAACACCCTAAAACATCAGCTTAATGGAAACTTAACACTAACCCTCCCATGAACCCCTAACCCTAACCCTACCCCGCATCCTACACCTAACCCAGACCTAAACCTAACCCTTTCTCTAACCCTAAATTAACCCTAACCTTAACTCTACCCTAATCCTAACAATAACTCTAAACCTGACCATAACCATAATCCTAAACCCTAGCACTAACTCTAACTCTAAATCTAACCCTAAGCTAGCCCTACCCTTTACCGTAAACCTAGCCTTAACCCTAACCTTACCCCTACCCAAACCCTAACGCTATACCTAACCCGAACACTAACCTTAACCCTACTCTAACCTTAAGCCTAACCCTGACTATTAACTGAAACTTCACCCTAACCCTAAGCCTAACTCTAACTCTAACCCTAACCATAACAATGACCCTAAACCCTCGCCTTAACTGTAAACCTAACCCTAAGCCTCACCCTAATCCTTAACCGTATCCCCAACCCTAAACCTAACGCTATCCCCAAACTTATCCCTAACCCTAACCCTAATACGAACAGTAACCCAAATCTAACCCTAACCCTAATATTAAACCTAAACTTAAATCTACCCTAACCATAAACCTAACCCTAACACCCTAAACCTAACATCTAACACCGTCTATAATCCTAACCCTTACCATAACCCTCACCCTTAACCTAAACTTCACACTAACCCTAAACCTAACCTAACGCTGACCCTAGACATAACGCCTAACCCTAACCGAACCCTAAACCTATCCTTAACACTAACCTGAACACAAACCCAAACCCTAGCCCTCACCATAAAAATAACCCTCACCCTATCCTGAACTTCATCCAAACACTAACCATAACCTTAACCCTAAACCTAAAGCTAACCCAAACCCTAACCTTAAACCTAACTCTAAGAATAACGCTAGTCCATCTGTAACCCTAAACCAAACACTTACAATAGCCCTGAACCTAACCCTAAACTTAATCCTAATCCTAAACCTAGACCTAATCCTAACCCTAACCCTAACTCTAACCTTGACCCTAAATAGAACATTAAGTCTAACCCTCAACTTGGACCTAAACCTAAATCTTACCCTACACCTAACCCTAACCCTAAACCTAACCCTAACTCTAACTCTAACCCTAATCATAACAATTACCCTAAACCCTCACCTTAACTGTAAAACTAACCGTAACCCTCACCCTAACCCCTAACCGTATCCCATAACGCTAACCCTAATGCTATCCCTAACCCTAACCCTAACATTAACCTGAAACCCCTGAGCCCTAATGATAACCCTAACCCTAACCCAAACCCTAACACCAAAGCGAAAGCCTAGCAAAAACCTTAACCCTAACTCTCACCCTAACTCTAACACTAACCCGAAACCTAATCATGAACCTAACCCTAACCCTAAACCAAACCTAACCATGACCAGAACCACAAGGTCTAACCGGAACCCTTACCCAAAACCTAATCCTAAACTACACCTCTAACTCTAACACCTTACCATAACCATAATCCAAACCCTACCCAACCCTAACCCTAAACCTAACCCTCACCCCAACCACAACGCCTAACACAACCATAACCCTTACCCTAACCGTAACACTAAACTTAACCCTAACCTTAAATCTAACCCTAACCCTAAAACTAAATACAACCCATGAACTTAACCCTAACCCTGAACATAACCTTAACACTAACCTGAAAACAAGCCCAAACCTTAGCCATAACCCTAACCCTCACCCTGTCTTAAACTTCACCCTATTCCTAACCTAAAACTCGCCCTAACTTTAACCCTAACCCTACCCCTAAACCTAACCCTCACCTTAACCTTGGCCCACCTGTAACCCTAAACCTAACCCTTACAATAACTCTGACCCTAATCCTCACCCTAAACCTAATTCTAATCCTAACCCTGACCCTAACCCTAACCTAACCTTAACCCTATCTTTAAGCCTACCGTTATCTTAAACCTAACTCTAACCCTAACCCTAGCCCTAACCCTAATCTTAACTGTAACACTTACCCAAAACCCTCATCTTAACTGTAAATATAACTCTCACTCTTACCCTAACCCTAAACTTAACCCTAATTATAACCCTAACCTAAACCTAACTGAAATGCTAACCCTTAACCGTAATTCTAACCCTAATCCTTAGCCTAAACCTAACCTTAACCCTAAACCTAACCCTAACCACTGACCCTAACTCTAACCCTAAGCCTAAGCCGAACCCGAACCCTTAACCAAAATTTCACCCTAAGCATAACGCTAAGCCTACCCTAACTTCATTCAAACCCTAACCCTAAGCAAAACTAACACTAACACTAAACCTAACCCTAACCCTAAACCTAACCCTAACCCTGACTCTAACCTGAACCCAAACCCCTAACCCTAACCCTCTCGCAGAACATAAATTCACTGTAACCCTAAACACTAAATCTCCCCAACCCTGACCCTAACCATAAACATAATCCCAACACTAAACTTAAACCTAACCCTGACTCTAACTCTAACTTTAACCCTAAAACTTACCCTACACACTCAGTTTGAATGGAAACCTAGCACTATCCCTCACCCTAACATCTAAACCTAACCCCAACCCTGAACCCAACCCTATCTCTAACTAAAAACTAGTCCTAAACCTAACTATGACTTAACCCTAACACTTACCCTAACTCTAAACCTGACCTTAACCCTAAACTTAATTCTAACCTTAACCCTAACCCTAACCCCAACACTAACCCTAAGCTCAACACTCACCCTTAACTTAAACTTCACCCTAACCCTAACCCTAAACCAAACACTAACCCTAACCCTAAACCTAACCTTAAACCTGACCCTAACATTAACCCAAACACTTAACGCAAAACCTAACACTAAGCCTAACCCTAAATGTAACCCTAACCTTAACCTAAACACCAAAGCCTAATCTTAACCCTCATCCTTAACCTAAACTTCACCCTAAACCTAAGCCTAACCCTAACCCTAAAATTACACCTAACCCTAAACTATCCTCTCTCGCCCTAACCCTAACCCTAACTCTAACCCTAACCCTGGCAGTAACACCCTAAAACATCAGCTTAACTGTAAATGTAACACTAACCGTCACACGAACCCCTAACCCTTTCCCTAACCCTATCACTCATCCTAACCCTAACCCTGACCTAAACTTAATCCTTACCCTAACCCTAAAATTAACCCTAACCTTAACTCTACCCTAACCCTAACCCTAAACCTAACAATAACTCTAAACCGGACCCTAACCCTAACCCTAAACCCTAGATCTAACTCGAACTCTAAACCTAACCCTAACCCTAACCTGGCCCCACCCTTTACAGTAAAGCTAGCCTTAACCCTAACTTACCCCTACCCTAACCCTAAACCTAACCCTTACAATATCAATAAACCCTAGCAGGGTCCTGCCTAGTCTCTCCCACCTCATCACTCTTTACAAAGAGCCCTGCTTTGTCTCTCCCACATCCTCACTCCCTAAGCAGGGCTCTGCCTGTCCTCTCCCACCTCCTGACTCTCTATGCAGGACTCTGCCTTGTTCTCCCACCTCTTCACTCCCTACACAGGGCCCTGGCTAGTGTCTCCCATCTTCTCACTCCATACACAGCTTTCTGCCTGTTCTTTCCCACTTCCTCACTTCCTACACGGAGCCCTGCCTGGTCTCTCCCACCTCCTCACTCCCTACACCAGTCCCTGCCTGATCTCTCCTACCTCCTCACTCCCTGCACAGGGCCCTGCCTGGTCTCTCCCACATCCTTACTCCATACAAAGGGACTTGCCTGATCTCTGGCCTCCTCACTCCCTGCACAGAGCCCTGCCTGGTCTCTCCCAACTCCTCACTCCCTATTCAGGTCTCTGAATGTTTCTCCCACCTCTTCACTCCCTACACAGGGCCCTGCCTGCTGTCTTCCATCTTCTCACTCCCTACACAAGTTTCTGCCTATTCTCTCTCACCCCCTCACTTGCTAAACACAGTCCTGCCTGTTCTTTCCCACCTCCTGACTCAGTACACAGGTCTCTGCCTGGTCTCTTCCAACTCCTCACTCCCTAGACAGGGCCCTGCCTGGTCTCTGCCACCTCCTCACTCCCTACACAGGTCTCTGACTGCTCCCTGCCACCTCCTCACTCCCTACACAGGGCCCTGCCTGGTATCTCCCACCTCCTCACTCCCTACACGGGGCTCTGTCTTTTCTCTCCCACCTCCTCAGTCCCTACACAGGTATCTGGGTGGTCTCTCCCACCTCCTCACTCCCTTTACAGGGCCCTGATGATCTCTCCCACCTCCTCACTCCCTAAACAGGACCCTGCCTGGTCTCTCCACCTCCTTACTCCCTACACAGGGCTCTGGCTAGTCTCTCCTACATCCTCACTCTTTATACAGCATCCTACCTGGTCTCTCTCACCTCCTCACTCCCTATGCAGGTCTCTGCCTGGTCTCTCCCACCTCCTCACTCCCTACACAGGGCCCTGCCTGGTCTCTCCTAACGCCTAACTCCCTACACAGGTCCCTGACTGGCCTCTCTCACCTCCTCACTCCCTTTACAGGGCCCTGATGATCTCTCCCACCTCCTCACTCCCTAAACAGGGCCCTGCCTGGCCTCTCCCCCATCCTCAATTCACACAGGGCCCTGCCTCCTCTCTCTCACATCCTGACTGCACACACAGGGCCCTAACTGGTCCCTCCCACCTTCTCCATCCCTACACAGGTCTCTGCATGGTTCTCCCACCTCCCCATTCCCTACAAGGGTCTCTGCCTGTTCTCTCCCACCTCTTCAATCCCTAGACAGGGCCCTGCCTCTCCTCTCCCACTTCCTCACTCCCTACTCAGGGCCCTGCCTGGTATTTCTAACCTCCTCAGGCCATACACAGGGCCCTGCCTGATCTCTCCCAAATCCTCACTCCCTACACAGGACTCTGCCTGGTCTCTCCCAACACCTCACTCCCTACAAAGGGCCCTGCCTGGAATCTCCCACCTCCTCACATCCTACCCAGGGTCCTGCCTAGTCAATCCCACCTCCTCACTCCCTACGCAGGGCTCTGCCTGTCCTCTCTCGCCTTCTCACTCCCTATGCAGGACTCTGCCTGGTTCTCCACCTCTTCGCTCCCTACACAGGGCCTTGCCTGGTCTCTCCTACCTCCTCACTCCCTACACAGTTCTCTGCCTGTTCCCTCCCATTCCTCAATCCCTACACAGGTCTCTGGGTGGTCTTTCCCACCTCCTTACTACATACACAGGTGTTAGCCTGTTTTCTCCCTCCTCCTCACTCCCTACACAGGGCCCTGATGTTCTCTCGCACCTGCTCACTCCCTAAACAAGCCACTGCCTGGTCTCTCCACCTCCTTACTCCCTCCACAGGGCCCTGCCTGGTCTCTCCCACCTCCTCACTCCCTACACAGGGCCATGCCTGGCCTCTCCCACCTCCTCGCTCCCTACACAGGGCTCTGCCTGGTCTCTATCACCCCCTCACTCCCTACACAGGGTCCTGCCTTACCTCTCCCACCTCCTCAGTCCCTGCACTGTGTTTCTGGCTGTTATCTCCCTTCTTCTCACTCCCTACACAGGGCTGTGCTTGTTCTCTCCCATCTCCTCACTCCCTATACAGGGCCCTGCCTGGTGTATCCCATCTGCTCACTCCCTGCACAGGGCCCTGATGATCTCTCCTACATCCTCACTCCCTACACAGGGCCCTGCCTGGCATCTCCACCTCCTTACTCCCTACACACGGACCTGCCTGGTCTCTCCCACATCCTCACTCTGTACACAGGGTCCTACCTGGTCTCTCCCACCTCCTCACTCCCTACACAGGGCCCTGCCTGGTCTCTCCTAACACCTCACTTCCTACACAGGGCTCTGCCTGATCTCTCCCACATCCTGACTCCCTACTCAGGTATCTGGGTGGTCTCTCCCAACTCCTCACTGTGTATGCAGGGCCTTATCTGTTCTCTATCACCTCCTCACTCCCTACACAGGGCCCTGATGGTCTCTCCCACCTCCTCACTCCCTACACAGGGTCCTGCCTGGTCTCTCCCACTTCCTCAATCCCTACACAGGTCCCTGACTGGTATCTCCACCACCTTACTTCCTACACACAGCCTTGTCTGTTCTCTTCCACATCCTCACTCTGTACACAGGGTCCTACCTGGTCTCTCTCACCTCATCACTCCCTACACAGGGCCCTGCCTGGTCTCTCCTAACACCTCACTCCCTACACAGGGCTCTGCCTGGCCTCTCCCACCTCCTCACTCCCTACACAGGGCCCGGCCTGGTCTCTCCTTCTTCTCAATCCCTACACAGGTCTCTGCCTCTTCTCTCCAAGATACTCACTCCCTACACTGGGCCCTGCCAGGTCTCTCCTACCTCCTCAGTCCCTTCACAGGTCTTTGCCTGGTCTCTCCCACATCTCTGCCTCTTCTCTCCTGCATCCTCACTCCCAACATAGGGCCCTGCCTGGTCTCTCCCACCTTCTCACTCCCTACACAGGACGCTGCCTGGCCTCTCCTACCTCCTCAGGACCTACACAGGTCCCTGCCTGGTCTCTTCCAGCTCCTCACTCCCTACACAGGTGTCTGCCTGGATTCTCCCACCTCCTCACTCTCTACACAGGGCCCTGCCTGATCTCTGGCACATTCTCACTCCCTACACAGGACCTGTGTGGTCTCTCCCAACACCTCACTCCCTACACAGGGCCCTGCCTGGATGCTCTCTCCCCCTCACACCCTGCACAGGGTCCTGCTTGGTCTCTCCCACCTCATCACTCCTTACACCGGGCCTGCCTGGTCTCTCCCATATCCTCACTCCCTATACTTGGCTCTGCCTGGTCTCTCCCATCTCCTCACTCCCTAAGCAGGACTCTGCCTGGGTCTCCCTCTTCTTCACTCCCTACACAGGGCCCTGTCTGGTGTCTCCCATCTTCTCTATGCACAGAGCCCTGCCTGGTCTGTCCCACCTCCTCACTCCCTACACTCTTCTCTGCCTGTTCTCTCCCACCTCCTAACTCCCTGCACAGGGCCCTGCCTGGTCCCTCCCATATCCTTACTCCATACAGGGACATGCCTGATCTCTGGCCAACTCACTCCCTACAGAGGGCCCTTCCTGGTCTCTCCCATCTCCTCACTCCCTATGCAGGTCTCTGAATGGTTCTCCCACCTCTTCACTCCCTACACAGGGCCCTGCCTGCTCTCTACCATCTTCTCAATCCCTACACAGGTTTCTGCCTATTCTCTCCCACCTCCTCACTCCCTACACAGGTCTCTGCTTCGTCTCTCCCACCTCATCACTCCTTACACAGGGCCCTGCCTGGTCTCTCCTACATTCTCACTCTTTACACAGCATCCTACCTGGTCTCTCTCACCTCCTCACTCCCTATGCAGGTCTCTGCCTGGTCTCTCCTAAGGCCTAACTCCCTACTCAGGTCCCTGCCTGACCTCTCCCACCTCCTCACTCCCTAGACATGGCCGTGCCTGGTTGCTCCCAGCCCCTCACTCCCTACTCAGGGCCCCGCCTTTTCTCTCCCACCTCCTCCATCCCTGTAAAGGTCTCTGCCTGCTCTGTCCCACCTCCTTACTCCCTACAGAGTTCTCTGCCTGTTCTCTTCCACATCCTCACTCCTTACACAGGGCCCTTCCTGGTCCCTCCCACCTCCTCACTTCCTACACCTGTCCCTGCCTGGTCTCTTCCATCTCCTCTCTCCCTACTCAGGGCCCTGCCTGGTCTCACCCACCTCCTCACTCCCTACAAAGGTCTCTGTCTGGTCTCTCAGCTCTTCACTCCCTACACAGGTTTCTGTCTCTTTTGTCCCACCATCTTACTCCCTATACAGTGCCCTGCCTGGTCTCTCACTCTCTATACAGGGCCCTGCATGGTCTCTCCCACCTCCTGACTCCCTTCACAGTGCCCAGCCTAGTCCCTCCCACCTCCTCACTCCCTACACAGGTTAGGGTTTAGGGTTTAGTTTAGTGTTAGGGTTATGGTTCGGGATCGGGTTTAGGGGTTAAGGTTAGGTTTTAGGGTTTAGTGTTCGAGTTTAGGGTCAGGGTCAGTTTTTAGTGTCAGGGTCAGGGTTTATGGTCAGGGTTTAGGGTCAGGGTCAGGGTCAGGGTTAGGGGTTAGGGTCAGGGTTAGGTTTAGGGTTTGTTTTTATGGTTAGGGTTTAGGGTTTAGGATTAGGGTTGGGGTAAGGTTAGGGCTATGTGTTAGGGCTAGGGGTTAGGGTTTAGTGTTTAGTGATAGAGTTTAGGGTCAGGGTCAGAGTCAGTGTTTAGTGTCAGGGTCAGAGTTTAGGGTCAGGGTTAGGGTCACGGTCAGGGTTAGGGTCATGGTCAGGGTTTAGGGTCATTGTCACGGTTTAGGGTCAGGGTCTGGGTCAGGGTTAGGGGTTAGAGTCAGGGTTAGGTTTAGGGTTTGGGTTTAGGGTTAGGATTTAGGGTTTAGGGTTAGGGCTAGGGTTAGTTTTAGAGGTTAGAGGTTAGGGTTAGGGTTAGGGCTAGGGCTAGGGCTTGGTGTTAGGGCTAGGTCTAGGGCTAGGGTTTTAGGGCTAGAGTTTAGGGTTAGGGTTAGGGTTTTGGGTTAGGCTGATGGTTAGAGTTTAGGGTTAGGGTTCATGGTTAGTGTTAGGGTTAGTGTTAGGGTTTAGGGTTAGGGTTAGGGTTTAGGGTTAGCAGTTAGTGTTAGGGTTAGTGTTCAGGGTTAGGGTTTGGGTTTAGGGTTAGCGGTTAGTGTTAGGGTTAGTGTTCAGGGTTAGGGTTAATGTTTAGGGTTAGGTTTTAGGGTTCGAGTTAGTGTTAGGGTTAGGGCTAGGGCTAGGGCTAGGGCTAGGACTTGGGCTAGGGCCTAGGGCTAGGGCTAGTGATATGGTTTGTGTTTAGGGTTCGGGTTTGGGTTCACGTTAGGCTTCGGTTTAGGATTTGGGTTAGGGTTTTGGGTAAGGGTTATTGTTAGGTTCAGGGCTATTGTAAGGGTTAGGTTTAGGGTTACAGGTGGACTAGCGTTATCATTAAAGTTTAAGTTTAGGGTTTGGGTTAGGTTTAGATTTAGGGTTAGGGTTTGGATGAAGTTTACGATATGGTGAGTGTTATTTTTAAGGTTAGGTCTAGAGTTTGGGTTCGTGTTCAGGTTAGTGTTAAGGTTAGGTTTAGCGTTTGGATTAGGGTTAGGGGTTATGTTTGGGGGTAGGGTTATGTTTAGATTTAGGGTTAGTGTGAAGTTTAGGTTAAGGGTGAGGGTTACAGTTAGGGTTAGGGTAAGGGTGAGGGTTAGGGTCAGAGTTATTGTAAGGGTTAGGTTTAGGGTACTACAGGTGGGCCAAGGTTAAGTTTAGGGTTTGATTTAGGGGTAGGGTTAGGGTTAAAGTTAGGGTGAGCTTTAGCTTAGGGATAGGGTGAAGTTTAAGATAGGCTGAGGGTTAGTTTTAGGGTTATGGTTAAGGTTTGAGTTTGGTTTCAGGTTAGTGTTAAGGTTATGTTTAGGGTTAGGGTTAAGTTTACGGGTTCTTTTTAGTTTTAGGGTTAGGGTTAAATTTTAGGTTAGGGTTAAGTTTAGTGTTATGGTTAGGATTAGGGTCACGGTTTGTGCTAGTCTTTGTCGTTTGGGTGAGGGTTAGGTTTAGGGTTCGGGTTGGGTAGGGTTAGGATTCTGGTTATGGTAAGGTGTTAAGGGTTAGAGTTTTAGTTTAGGGTTAGGGTTTGGGTGAGGGTTCCGGTTAGTCATTGTGGTTCTGGTCATGGTTAGGTTTGGTTTAGGGTTAGGGTTAGGTTTATTATTAGGTTTCAGGTTAATGTTAGAGTTAGAGTTAGGGTGAGACTTAGGGTTAAGGTTTGGGTTAGGCTTTGGTGTTAGGGGTTAGGGTTTGGGTTAGGGGTTAGGGTTATCGTTAGGGCTTAGGGGTTCAGGTTAGTGTTAGGGTTAGGAATAGCATTAGGGTTAGGGTTGGGGGATACGGTTAGGGGTTAGGGTGAGGGTTGCGGTTAGTTTTACAGTTAAGGTGAGGGTTTAGGGTAAGTGTTATTCTTAGGGTTAGAGTTAGGGTTAGGTTCAGGGTTAGGGTTAGGTGTAGGGTAAGATTTCGGTTTAGGTTCAGGTTTAGAATTAGAGTTAGTGTTCTATTTAGGATCAAGCTTAGAGTTAGGGTTAGGGTTAGGATTAGGGTTAGGTCTAGGGTTAGGTTCAGGGCTAATGTAAGGCTTAGTTTTAGGGTTACAGGTGGAGTAGTGTTATGGTTAGAGTTTGGTTTAAGGTTAGGGTTTGGGTTAGGTTTAGGTTTAGGGTGAAGGTTAGGGTTAGTGTTGGATGAACCTTAGGACGGGGTGAGGGTTATTCTTATGATTAGGGCTGAAGTTTGATTTTGTGTTCAGGTTAGTGTTAAGGTTAGTTTTAGGGTTCGAGTTAGTGTTAGGAGTTACGTTTAGGGTTAGTGTTAGGTTTAGGTTCAGGGTTAGAGTGATGTTTAGGTTCATAGTGAGGGTCAAGGTAAGGGTTAGGATTACGGTGAGGATTATACTTAGTGTTAGAGTTTACGTTTAGGGTGTTAGGGTTAGGTTTATGGTTAGGGTAGGGTTAAGTTTAGGGTTAATGTAAGGGTTAGTATTAGATTAGTGTTACTGTTCGTGTTTGGGTTAGGGTTAGGGATAAGTTTAGGGATAGCGGCAGGTTTAGGGTTGGGGATTCGGTTAGGGGTTCGGGTGAGGTTTAGTGTTAGGTTTACAGTTAAGGTGAGGGTTTAGGGTAAGTGTTATGGTTAGGGTTAGAGTTAGAGTTAGGGTTAGGGTTAGGGTGAATTTTCAGTTAATAGTGAGGGTTAGGTAAGGGTTAGGGTTAAGGTTAGAGTTAGGATTAAGATTAGTGTTAGGGTTAGGTTTAGGGTTAGGGATAGGATAGGGGTAAGGTTAGGGTTAAGGCTAGGTTTACGGTCAAGGGTACATCTAGGTTAGGGTTAGGATTAGGTGTAGAGTTAGAGTTAGTGCTAGGGTTTAGGGGTAGGGTTCGGGTCAGGTTTAGAGTTTTTGTTAGTGTTAGGGTTAGGGTAGAGTTAAGGTTAGGGTTAAGTTTAGGGTTAGGGTAAGGGTTATGTTTAGGTCAGGGTTAGGGTTAGGGATAGGGTTAGGTTTAGGGAAAGGGTTAGGGTTCGTGTGAGGGTTAGTGTTAGATTTACAGTTAAGCTGATGTTTTACAGTGTTACGGTTAGGGTCAGGGTTAGAGTTAGAGTTAGGGTTAGGGCTAGACTGAGGGGATAGTTTAGGGTTAGGTTTAATTTTAGGGTTAATTTTAGGGTTAATAGATGTATAGGGTGAAAGTTAAGTTAAGATTAGCGTTAGGGTAAATATTAGAGTTAGGTGTTTGGGTTAAGGTTAGGATCAGGTTAGGGTTAAGTTTAGGGTTAGTGTTAGTGTCAGGGTTAGGTTTTGGTGTTTGGGTTAATGTTAGGGTTAGCTTTAGGGTTAGGGTTTAGTTTAAGGTTAGGGTCAGGGTGCAGTTTAAGTTAAGTGTGAGGGTTGAGCTTAGGGTTAGTGTTAGGGGTTAGGGTTAGGGTTAAGGTTAGGATTAGGATTAGGGTTAAGATTAGTTTTAGGGTTAGGGTAAGTGTTACGGTTAAGTCATGGTTAGGTTTAGGGCTAGGTAAAGGTTAGAGATAAGATTAGGTTAAGGGTAGGGTTTAGGTTTAGATGTTAGTGTGAGGGTTAGTGCTAGGTTTCCATTTAAGCTGAGTGTGTAGGGTAAGTTTTAGGGTTAGGATTAGGGTTAGAGATAGATTTAGGGTCAGGGTTAGGATTATGTTTAAGGTTAGGGTTAGGTATATGGTTAGGATTAGGGTTAGGGTCAGGGTTGGGGAGATTTAGTATTATGTTTAGTTTTAGGGCTAGGGTTAGGGTGAAGTTTATGTTAAGCGTGAGGGTTAGGGTTAGGGTTAGGGGTAAGGGTTCAGGTTAGGGTCAGGGTTAGGGTTTGCGTTAGGTTTAGGGTTAGCTTTAGTTTTGGTTAGGGTTAGGATTTGAATGAAGTTAGGGTAGGTTTAGGGTTATGGGTAGGGTGAAATTTTGGTTAGAGTTATTGTTCGGGGTTAGGGTTAGGTTTGAGTTTATCGTAGGGTTAAAGTTAGGGTTAAGGTTAGGTTAGGGTTATGGTCAGGGTTAGGATTAGGATTAAGTTTAGGGTGAGGGTTAGGGTCCGAGTTATTGTAAGGGTTAGTTTTAGGGTTACAGGTGGGCCAAGGTTAAGGTTAGGGTTAGGTTTAGGGGTAGGGATAGGTTTAGAATTAGGTTAACATAAACTTCACCCTAACCCTAGCCCTAAAACTAAACATAATTAGAATTAGGGTGAGCTTTAGGTTAGGGATAGGGTGAAGTTTAAGTTAGGGTGAGGGTTAGGGTTAAGGTTATGGCTAAGGTTTGGGTTAGTTTTCAGGTTAGTGTTAAGGTTGTGTTTCGTGTTAGGGTTAAGTTTACGGGTTCTGTTTAGTTTTAGGGTTAGGGTTATGTTTAAGGTTAGGGTTAAGTTTAGTGTTACAGTTAGGGTTAGGGTTACGTTTTGTGTTAGGCGTTGTGGTTGGGGTGAGGTTTAGGTTTAGGGTTAGGGTTGGGTAGGGTTAGGATTATGGTTACGGTAAGGTGTTAGGTGTTAGAAGTGTAGTTTAGGGTTAGGGTTTGGGTGAGGGTTCCGGTTAGGCATTGTGGTTCTGGTCATGGTTAGGATTGGTTTAGGGTTAGGGTTAGGTTCATGATTAGGTTTCGGGTTAGTGTTAGAGTTAGAGTTCGGGTGAGAGCTACCTTTAAGGTTAGGGTTAGGTTTTGGTGTTATGGGTTAGGTTTGGGGTTAGGGTTAGGGTTATCATTAGGGCTTAGGTGTTCAGGTTAGTGTTAGGGTTAGGGATAGCATTAGGGTAAGGGTTGTGGGATACCGTTAGGGGTTAGAGTGAGTGTTACGGTTAGTTTTACATTTAAGGCGAGGGTTTAGGATAAGTGTCCCGATTATCGTTAGACATAGAGTTAGGGGTAGGTTTACGTTTAGGGTTAGGTGTAGGGTAAGATTTAGCTTTAGTTTCAGGTTTAGGGGTAGAGTTAGTGTTCTATTTAGGGTCAAGGTTAGAGTTCGGGTTAGGGTTAGGATTAGGTCTAGGGTTAGGATTAGGTTTAGGGTTAGGTTGAGGGGTATTTTAAGGGTTAGGTTTAGGGTTACAGGTGGACTAGCATTATGGTTAGAGTTAGATTTAATGTTAGGGGTTGGGTTAGGTTTAGGTTTAGGTTTAGGACTAAGGTTAGCGTTAGGGTTTGGATGAAGTTTAGGATAGGGTGAGGGTTATTTTTAGGGTTAGGGCTAGACTTTGGGTTTGTGTTCATGTTAGTGCTAAGGTTAGGTTTAGGGTTCAGGTTAGGGTTAGTGGTTATGTTCAGATTAGGTTTAGGTTTAGGGTTAGTGTGAAGTTTAGGTTAAGGGTGAGGGTTAGGATAAGGGTTTGCATTAGGGTTTGGATTCTAGTTAGGGTTAGAGTTTAGGTTTAGGGTGTTAGGGTTAGGTTTATGGTTAGGGAAGGGTTAAGTTTAGGGTTAATGTTAGGGTTAGCGTTAGATTAGGGTTACTGTTCGTCTTCGGGTTAGGGTTAGGGATAATGTGAGGGATAGATAGCATTAGGTTTAGGGTTGGGGATACGGTTAAGGGTTAGGTTTAGGTTTACTTTGAAGGTGAAGGTTTAGGGTAATTGTTATGGTTAGGGTTAGAGTTAGAGTTAGGCTTATGGTTAGGGTGAAGTTTCAGTTAATAGTCAGGGTTAGGGTTAAGGTTAGAGTTATGCTTAAGGTTAGTGTCAGGGTTAGGTTGAAGGTAGGGGTAAGGTTAGGGTTTAGGCTAGGTTTATGGTAAAGGGTAGGGCTAGGTTAGGATTAGGGTTAGGTTTAGAGTTAGAGTTAGTGCTAGGGTTTAGGCTTAGGGTTAGGGTCAGGTTTAGAGTTATTGTGAGGGTTAGGGTTAAGTTCGAGTTAAGGTTAGTGTTAAGTTTAGGGTTAGGGTAAGGGTTAGGATTAGGTCAAGGTTAAGGTTAGGATTAGGGATAGGGGTAGGATTAGGGAAAGGGTTAGCGATTCATGTGATGGTTAGTGTTAGGTTTACAGTTTAGCTGATGTTTTAGAGTGTTATGGTTAGGGGTATGGTTAGAGTTAGGGTTAGGGTTAGGTTTAGGGTTAGGGCTAGACTGAGGGGATAGTTTAGGGTTAGGTTTAGTTTCAGGTTAGGCTTAGGCTTACGTTTAGGGTGAAGCATACTTTAAGGATGAGGGTTAGGACTAGTGTTAGCGTTACGTGTTTGCGTTAAGGTTAGGGTTAGATTTAGGGTTAGTATTAGGGTCAGGTTTACGTGTTTGGGTTAATGCTAGGGTCAGGTTTAGGCTTAGGTTTAGGGTTAGGGTTAGGGTTCAGTTTAGGGTTAGTGTTAGGGTGCATTTAAAGTTAAGGGCGAGTGTTGAGCTCACGTTAGCGTTAGGTGTTAGGGTTAGGGTTAAGGTTAGGATTAGGTTTAGGGTTAAGTTTAGGTTTATGCTTAGGTTTAGAGTACATGTTAGGGTTAAGTCATTGTTAGGTTTAGGGCTAGGTTAAGGTTAGAGATAGGGTTAGGTTAAGGGTTGGGGTTAGGTTTAGATGTTAGGGTGAGGGTTAGTTCTAGGTTTCCATTTAAGCTGAGTGTGTAGGGTAAGTTTTAGGGTTAGGATTAGGGTTAGGGTTAGAGTTAGGTTCAGGTTTGGGTTAGGTTTATGGTTAGGATTAGGGTTAGGGTCAGGGTTAGGCGGAGATTTAGTGTTATATTTAGTTTTAGGGTTAGAGTTAGGGTGAAGTTTATGTTAAGCGTGAGGGTTAGGGTTAGGGGTTAGGGTTCAGGTTATGGTCCGGGTTAGGGTTAGGTTTACATTTAGGGTTAGGTTTAAGTTTAGTTTTATTTTTGGTTAAGGTTAGGGTTTGAATGAAGTTAGGGGAGGTTTAGGGTCATGGTTAGGGTGAATTTTGGTTAAGAGTGAGGGTTCGGTTTAGGGTTAGGGTTAGGTTTACGTTTAAGGGTAGGCTTAGGCTAAGGATTAGGGTTAGAGTTAGGGTTAGGGGTTCGTGTTTCAGTTTGGTTTACGGTAGAGTTATATTTAGGGTTAAGATTAGGGTTAGGGTAAGAGTTAGAGTTACGTTTACACTTAAGATGAGGGTTTTGGGTAAGTGTTAGGATTAGGCTTAGTGCTAGGGTTAGGGTTAGAGTTAGGGTTAGGAGTTAGGGTTTGGTTTAAGATTATGGTAGGGTTAAGGTTAGGTTAGGGTAAGGTTAGGTTAGGGTTAGGATTAGCATTAGGTTTAGGGCGAAGGATAGGGTCAGAGTTATTGTAAGGGTTTGGATGAGGGTTACAGGTTGGCCAAGGTTAAGGTTAGGGTCAGGTTTAGGGTTAAAGTTAGGGTTAGCTTTAGGATAGAGATAGGGTGAAGTTTAAGATAGGGTGCGGGTTAGGTTTAGGGTTATGGCTAAGGTTTGCGTTAGTTTTCAGGTTATTGTTAAGGTTATGTTTAGGGTTAGGGTTAAGTTTATGGGTTCTGTTTAGTTTTAGGGTCAGGTTTAGATATTAGGTTAGGGTTATTTACAGTGTTACTGTTAGGGTTAGGGTTATGGTTTGTGTCAGGCGTTGTGGTTGGGATGAGGGTTAGGTTTAGGGTTAGGTTTGGTTAGGGTTAGGATTATGGTTATGGTAATGTGTTAGGAGTTAGAGGTGTAGTTTAGGGTTAGGGTTTGGGTGAGGGTTTTGGTTAGGCATTGTGGTTCTGGTCATGGTTAGGTTTGGTTTAGGGTTAGGGTTAGATTTATGATTCGGTTTCGGGTTAGTGTTAGAGTTAGGGTGAGAGTTAGGGTTAAGGTTTGGGTTATGCTTTGGTGTTATGCGTTAGGGTTTGATTTCAGGTTCGGGTTATCCTTAGGGCTTAAAGGTTCAGGTGAGTGTTAGGGTTAGGCTTAGGGATAGCTTTAGGGTTAGGGTTCGGGGTACAGTTAGGGGTTAGGTTGAGGGTTATGGTTAGTTTTACAGTTAAGGTGAGTGTTCAGGGTAAGTGTTATGGTTATGGTTAGAGTTAGGGTTAGGGTTCGGGTGAAGTTTCAGTTAATAGTGAGGGTTACGCTAAAAGTTAGGGTTAATGTTAGAGTTAGGGTTAAGGTTAGCGTTAGTGTTAGGTTTAGGGTAGGTAAGGTTACGGTTAAGACTAGGTTTACGGTAAAGGGTTGGGCTGGGTTAGGGTTAGGGTTAGGTTTAGAATTATACTTAGTGCTGAGTTTAGGGTTAGGGTTAGGGTCAGGATTCGAGTTATTGTTTGGTTTAGGTATAGGTAGAGTTAAGGTTAGGTTTAAGTTTAGGTTTGGGGAAGGGTTAGGTTTACGTCAGCGTTAGGTTTAGGATTAGGGATCGGGTTAGGGTTTGTGAAAGGGTTAGGGGTTCGTCTGAGGGTAAGTGTTAGGTTTACAGTGAAGCTGATGCTTTAGGGTGTTATGGTTAGGGTCATTGTTAGGTTTAGCGTTCGGGCTAGAGTTAGGTGATAGTTTAGGGTTAGGTTTAGTTTTAGGGTTAGGCTTAGGCTTAGGTTTAGGGTGAAGTTTAGGTTAAGGATGAGAGTTATGTTTAGGGTTAGTGTTAGGGTTAGGTGTTTGGGTTAAGGTTAGGGTCAGTTTAGGGTTCGGTTTAGAGTTCGGGTTAGCGTTAGGGTTCGGGTTAGGTGTTTGGGTTAACGTTAGGGTCAGGTTTATGTTTGCGTTTAGGGTTAGTGTTGGGTTCGTTTTAGGGTTAGTGTTTGGGTGAAATTTAAGTTAAGAGTGAGGGTTGAGCTTAGGGTTAGGGGTTAGGGTTAGGGTTAAGGTTAGTTTTAGGTTTAGGTTTAAGATTAGGTTTAGGGTTAGGTTTAGGGTAAGTGTTAGGGTTAAATCATGGTTAGGCTAGGGCACGGTTAAGGTTAGAGATAGGGTCAGGTTAAGTGTTGGGGTTAGGTTTAGATGTTAGGGTGAGGGTTAGTGCTAGGTTTCCATTTAAGTTGAGTTTGTAGGGTAAGTTTTAGGGTTGGATTAGGGTTAGAGTTAGTGTCAGGGTTAGGGTTAAGGTTCGGGTTAGGGTTAGGTTTATGGTTAGGATTTGGGTTACGGTCAGGGTTAGGGGGAGATTTAGTGTTATGTTTAGTTTCAGGGTCAGGGTTAGGGTGAAGTTTAGGTTAAGGATGAGGGTTAGGGTTAGGTTTAGTGTTAGGGTTAGGTGTTTGGGTTAAGGTTAGGGTCAGGTTAGGGTTAGGGTTAGGGTTAGGCTTACTGTTAGGGTTAGGTGTTTGGGTTAATGTTAGAGTCAGGTTTAGGGTTAGGTTTAGAGTTAGGATTAGGTTTTGGTTTAAAGTTGGAGTTCGGGATAGGGTGAAGTTTAATTTAAGGGTGAGGGTTGAGCTTAGGGTTTGGGGTAGGGGTTAGGGTTCAGGTTAGGATTAGGTTTAAGGTTAAGGTTAGGTTTAGGGTCAGGTTTAGGGTAAGTGTTAGGATTAAGTCATGTTTAGGTGTAGGTCTAGGATAAGGTTAGAGATAGGGTTAGGTTAAGGGTTGGGTTTAGGTTTAGATGTTAGGGTGTGGGTTAGTGGTAGGTTTCCATTTAAGCTGAGTGTGTAGGGTAATTTTTATGGTTAGGATTAAGGTTAGAGTCAGGGTCAGGGTCAGGGTTAGGGTTAAGTTTAGGGTTAGTTTTATACTTAGGATTGGGTTAGGTTCATGGTCGGGGGAGATTTAGTGTTATGTTTAGTTTTAGGATAGGGTTAGGGTGAAGTTGACGTTAAGCGTGCGGGTTAGGGTTAGGGCTAGGGGTTATTGTTCAGATTAGTGTCAGGGGTAGGGTTAGGGATAGGTTTAGGGTTTGTTTTAGTTTTGTTTAAGGTTAGGGTTTGAATAAAGTTAGGGTAGGTTTAGGGTTATGGTTAGGTCTGGGCTAAGGATTAGGGTTAGAGTTAGGGTTAGGGGTGTTTTGGTTAGGTTTAGGGTAGGGTTTTATTTAGGGTTAGGGTAAGAATTAGAGTTACGTTTACAGTTAAGGTGAAGGTTTTGGGTATGTGTTACGGTTAGGGTTAGGGTTAGAGTTAGGATTAGGGTTTAGGGTTAGGTTTAATTTTATGGTAGGGTTAAAGTTAAGGTTAAGGTTAGGTTAGAGTTAGGGTAGGGTTAGGATTAGGATTAGGTTTAGGGTGAGGTTTAGGGTCAGAGTTATCGTAAGGGTTAGGTGTAGGGTGACTGGTGGGCCAAGGTTAAGGTTAGTGTTAGGTTTAGGGGTAGGGTTAGGGTTAAAGTTAGGGTTAGCTTTAGGTTAGGGATAGGGTGAAGTTTAAGATAGGGTGTGGGTTAGGGTGAGGGTTATGGCTAAAGGTTTGGGTAAGTTTTCAGGTTATTGTTAAGGTTACGTTTAGGGTTAGGGTTAAGTTTATGGGTTATGTTTAGTTCTGGGTTAGGGTTAGATTTTAGGTTAAGGTTAAGTTTAGTGTTACGGTTATGGTTAGGGTTACGGTTTGTTTTAGGCGTTGTGGTTGGGTTGAAGGTTAGTTTTAGCGTCAGGGTTGAGCAGGCTTAGGATTATGGTTAGGATAAGGTGTTAGGGGTTAGAGGTGTAGTTTATGGTTAGGGTTTCGGTGAGGGTTCTGGTTAGGCATTTTGGTTCTGGTCATGGTTAGGTTTGGTTTAGGGTTAGGGTTAGGTTTATGATTAGGTTTCGGGTTAGTGTTAGATTTAGGGTGAGTGTTTGGTTTAAGGTTTGGGTTAGGCTTTGGTGTTAGGGGTTTGGTTTGGGTTAGGGTTATCGTTAGGGCTTAGGGTTTCAGGTTAGTGTTAGGGCTAGCATTAGGGTTAGTGTTGAGGGATACGTTTAGGGGTTCTGGTGAGGGTTACGGTTAGTTTTACAGTTAAGGTGAGGGTTTAGGGCAAGTCTTATGATTAGGGTTAGAGTTAGAGTTACGGTTAGGTTTAGGGTTAGGTTTAGCTGTAGGGTAAGATTTAGGTTTACTTTCAGGTTCAGGGTGAGAGGTAGTGTTCTATTTAGGGTCAAGGTTAGAGTTAGGTTTAGGATTCGGTCTAGGGTTAGGATTAGGATTAGTTTTAGGGTTAAGTTCAGGGCTATTGAAATGCTTAGGTTTAGGGTTACAGGTGGACTAGCATTCTACTTAGAGTTAGGTTTAAGCTTAGGGTTTGGGTTAGGTTTAGGTTTACACTTAAGATTAGGATTAGGGTTTGGATGAAGTTTAGGATAGGGTGAGGGTTATTTTTATGGTTTGGGCAAAGTTTGGTTTTGTGTTCAGCTTAGTGTTAAGGTTAGGTTTAGGGTTCGGTTTTGGGTTAGGGGTTATGTTTAGGGTTTGGGTTACGCTTTGGTTTAGGGTTAGTGTGAAGTTTAGGTTAAGGGTGAGGGTTAGGATAAAGGTTAGGATTAGGTTTATGGTAAGGTGTTAGTGGTTAGAGGTGTAGTTTAGGGTTAGGGTTTGGGTGAGGGTTCCGGTTAGGAATTGTGGTTCTGGTCATGGTTGGGTTTGGTTTAGGTTTATGATTAGGTTTCGGGTTAGTGTTAGAGTTAGGGTGAAAGTTAGGGTTAAGGTTTGGATTAGGCTTTGGTGTTAGGGGTTAGGGTTTGTGTTAGAGTTAGGGTTATCGTTAGGGCTCAGGGGTTTCAGGTTAGTTTTAGGGTTAAGGTTAGGGATTGCATTAGGGTTAGGTTTGGGGGATACGGTTAGGGGTTAGGGTGAGGGTTACGGTTAGTTTTACAGTTAAAGTGTGGGTTTAGGATAAGTGTTATGATTAGGGTTAGAGTTGGAGTTATTTTTAGGTTTAGGGTTAGGTGTAGGGGAAGATTTAGGTTTAGGTCCAGGTTTAGGGTTAGAGTTAGTGTTCTCTTTAGGGTCAAGGGTGCAGTTAGGGTTAGGTTAGGATTAGGTCTAGGGCTAGGATTAGGTTTAGGGTTAATTTCAGGGCTATTGTAAGGGTTAGGTTTAGGGTTACAGATGGACTAGGGCTATGGTTAGAGGTAGGTTTAAGGTTAGGGCTTGGGTTAGGTTTAGGTTTAAGGTAGTGTTAGAGTTTGGATGAAGTTTAGGATAGGGTGAGGGTTATTTTTATGGTTAGGGCTAGAGTTTGGGTTTGTGTTCAGGTTAGCTTTAAGGCTAGGGTTCAGGTTAGGGTTAGGGGTTATGTTTAGGGTTAGGGTTATGTTTTGGTTTAGGGTTAGTGTGAAGTTTAGGTTAAGGGTGAGGGTTAGGATAAGCGTTAGAATTAGGGTTAGGATTATAGTTAGTGTTAGAGGTTAGATTTAGGATGCTAACTTTAGGTTTATGGTTAGGGTTGGGTTAATGTTAGAGTTAGGGTTAGATTAGGTTTAATGTTCGTGTTTGGGTTAGGGATAGGGTTAGGGATAGCATTAGGTTTAGGGTTGGGGATACGGTTAGGGGTTAGGGTGAGGGTTGTGGTTAGGGTGTGGGTTAGGGTTAGGTTTACAGTTAAGGTGAGGGTTTAGGGTAAGTGTTATAGTTAGGGTTCGAGTTCGAGTTTGGGTTAGGTTTAGGGTGAAGTTTCAGTTAATAGTCAGGGTCAGGGTAAGGGTTAGGGTTAAGATTACAGTTAGGGTTAAGTTTAGTGTTAGGGTTAGGGTTAGGGTAGGGGTAAGGTTAGGGTTAAGGCTAGGTTTACGGTAAAGGGTAGGGCTAGGTTAGGGTTAGGTTTAGAGTTAGAGCTAGTACTAGGGTTTAGGGTAAGAGGTAGGGTCAGGTTTAGAGTTTTTGTTAGTTTTAGGGTGGAGTTAAGGTTAAGCTTAGCGTTAGGGTAAGTGTTAGGTTTAGGTCAGGGTTAAGGTTAGGATTAGGGATAGGGTTAGGGTTAGGGAAAGGGTTAGGTGTTCGTGGGAGGGTTAGTGTTAGGTTTACACTTAAGCTGATGGTTTACAGTGTTACGGTTAGGTCGGGGTTGTAGTTAGGGTTAGGATGAGGTTTAAGTTTAGGGCTATATTTAGGGGATAGTTTAGGGTTAGGTTTAGATTTAGGGTTAAGGTTAGGCTTAGGTTTATCTTGAAATTTATGTTAAGGATGAGGGTTAGGGTTAGCGTTAGGGTTAGGTGTTTGGGTTAAGGTTAGGGTTAGGTTTAGGGTTTGGGTTAGGGTTAGGTGTTTCGGTTAATGTTAGGGTCAGGTTTAGGGTAAGGGTTAGGGTTCGGTTTAGGATCAGGCTTAGGGTTAGGATTAGAATTAGGGTTAGTGGTTAGGGTTAGGCTTAGGGTTAAGGTTAGGTTTAGGCTAAAGATCAGGATTTGATTTCGAGTTAGGTGTTAGTGTTTCGGTTAGGTTTAGGGTAGGGTTATATTTAGGGTTAGGTTAAGAGTTAGATTTATGTTTACAGTTACGGTGAGGGTTTTGGGTAAGTGTTACATTTAGGGTTAGGGTTAGGTTTAGGGCTAGGGCTAGGGTTAGGTTTAGATTTCGGGTTACCGGTTAGGGTTAGGTTCAAGTTTATGGTAGGGTAAAGTTAGGGTTAAGGTTTGGTTAGGGTTAGGGTCAGGGTTAGGATTAGGATTAGGTTTAGGGTGAGGGTTAGGGTCAGAGTTATTGTAAGGGTTAGGTTTGGGGTTACAGGTGGGCCAAGGTTAAGGTTAGGGTCAGGGTTAAAGTTAGGGTGTGCTTTAGATTAGGGATAGGGTGAAGTTTAAGATAGGGTGAGGGTTAGGGTTATGGCTAAGGTTTGCTTGAGTTTTCAGGTTAGTGTTAAGGTTATGTTTAGGGTTAGGAATAAGTTTATGGGTTCTGTTTACTTTTAGGGTTGGGGTAGATTTTAGGTTAGGGTTAAGTTCAGTGTTACGGTTAGGGTTAGGTTTACGGTTTGTGTTAGGCATTGTGGTTGGTGTGAGGATTAGGTTTAGGATTAGGGTTGGGTAGGGTTAGGATTCTGGTTATGGTAAGGTGTTAGGGATTAGAGGAGTAGTTTTGGGTTAGGGCTTGGGTGAGGGTTCCGGTTAGGCATTGTGGTTCTGGTCATGGTTAGGTTTGGTTTAGGGTTAGGGTTAGTTTTATGATTAGGTTTAGGGTTAGTGTTAGAGTTAGGGTTAGGCTTTGGTGCGAGGGGTTAGGTTTTGGGTTAGGGTTAGGGTTATCGTTAGGGCTTAGGTTTTCAGGTGAGTGTTAGGGTTAGGGTTAGGGATAGCATTAGGGTTAGCTTTTGGAGGTACGGTTAGGGGTTAGGTGAGGGTTACAGTTAGTATTGCAGTTAAGGTTAGGTTTTAGGACAAGTGTTAGGATTAGGGTTAGAGTTAGAGTTAGGGTTAGGTTTAGGGTTAGGTGCAGGGTAAGTTTTAGGTTTAAGTCCTGGTTTAGGGTTAAAGTTAGTGTTCTATTTAGGGTCAAGTTTAGAGTTCGGGTTAGGTTTAGGATTAGGTCTATTGTTGGGCTTAGGATTAGGGTTAGGTTCAGAGCTATTGTAAGGCTTAGGTTTAGGGTTACAGATGGACTAACTTTACGGTTAGAGTTAGGTTTAAGGTTAGGGTTTGGGCTAGGTTTACGTTTACGGTTATGATTAGGGTTAGGATTTGGTTGAAGTTTAGCATAGGCTGAGGGTTACTTTTAGGGTTAGGGCTAGAGTTTGGGTTTGTGTTCAGGTTAGTGTTATGGTTAGATTTAGGGTCCAGTTTAGGGTTAGGGGTTAGGTTTAGTGTTAGGGTTAGTTTTAGGTTTAGGGTTAGTGTGAAGTTTAGGTTAAGGGTGAGAGTTAGGCTTAGGGTTAGGATTAGGGTTAGTGTTAGACGTTAGGTTTAGGCTGATAGTTTTAGGTTTATGGTTAGGGTAGGTTTAAGTTTAGGGTGAATGTTAGGGTTAGTGTTAGATTAGGGTTACTGTTCGTGTTAGGGTTACAGTTAGGGTTAGGGATAGCATTAGGTTTAGGGTTAGGAATATAGTTAGGGGTTAGGGTGAGGGTTGGGGATATGGTGAGGGTTAGGTTTAGGTTTACAGTTAAGGTGAGGGTTTAGGGTAATTGTTATGGTTAGGGTTAGAGTTAGGGTCATGGTGAAGTTTCAGTTAATAGTGGGGTTCAGGGTTAATGTTAGATTTAGGGTTAAGGTTAGTGTTAGGGTTAGGTTTAGGTTAGGGTTAAGGTAGCGGTCAGGTTAGGGTTAAGACTAGGTTTACGGTAAAGTGTAAGGCTAGGTTAGGGTTAGGTTTAGAGTTAGTGCTAGGGTTTAGGGTTAGGGTTAAGGTCAGGTTTAGAGTTATTGTTAGGTTTACGGTTAAGGTTAGGGTAGAGTTCAGGTTAAGTTGAAGGTTAGGGTAAGAGTTAGGTTTATGTCAGGTTTAGGGTTAGGATGAGGGATAGGGTTAGGGTTAGGGAAAGGGTTAGGGTTTCGTGTGAGGATTAGTGTTATGTTTACATTAAGCTGATGTTTTTGGGTGTTACAGTAATGTTTAGGGTTAGAGTTAGGTTAGGTTTAGAGTTAGGGCTAGAGTATGGTGATAGTGCTTTAGGTTTAGGTTTAGGGTGGAATTTAGGTTAAGGATGAGGGTTAGGGTTGGGGTAGGTGTTTGGATTAAGGTTAGGGTCAGGTTTAGGGTTTTGGTTTAGAGTTCAGGTTAGATTCAGGGTTAGATTTAGATTTAGGTTTAGGGTTAGGTTTAGTGTTAGTTTAGCTTAGGGTTAGGGTTTGAATGAAGTTAGGGTAGGTTTAGGGTTATGGTTAGGTTGAAATTTTGGTTAAGTGTGAGGGTTTGGTTTCGGGTTAGGATTAGAGTTAGGGTTAGTGGTTAAGGTTAGGTTTAGGGTTAAGGTTAGGTTTAGGCTAAGCATTAGGGTTAGAGTTAGGGTTAGTGGTTAGTGTTTCAGTTAGGTTTAGGATAGGGTTATAATTAGGGTTAAGTTTAGGGTTACGGTAAGAGTTAGATTTACGTTTACAGTTAAGGTGAGGGTTTTGCGTAACTGTTACGGTTAGGGTTGGGGCTAGGTTTAGGGTTAGAGTTGGGTTAGGGGTTAGGTTTAGGTTAAGTTTATGGTAGGCTTAAAGTTAGGGTTAAGGTTAGGTTAGGGTTAGGGTCAGGGTTAGGATTAGAATTAGGTTTCGGGCAAGGGTTAGTGTCAGAGTTATTATAAGGGTTAGGTTTAGGGTTACAGATGGGCCAAGGTTAAGGTTAGGGTTAGGTTTAGGGGTTGGATTAGGGTTAAAGTTAGGGTTAGCTTTAGGTTAGGGATAGGGTGAAGTAAAGTAGGGTGAGGGTTAGGGATATGGCTAAGGTTTGGGTTCGTTTTCAGGTTAGTGTTAAGTTTAAGTTTAGGGTTAGCGTTAAGTTTACGGGTTCTGTTTAGTTTTAGGGTTAGGGTTAGATTTTAGGTTAGGGTTAAGTGTAACAGTTAGGGTTACGATTTGTGTTAGGCATTGTGGTTGGGGTGAGTGTTAGGTTTATGGTTAGGGTTGGGTAGAGTTAGGATTATGGTTATGGTAAGGTGTTAGGGTTTAGAGGTGTAGTTTAGGGTTAGGGTTTGGGTGAGGGTTTCGGTTAGGCATTGTGGTTCTGGTCATGGTTAAGTTTGGTTCAGAGTTAGGGTTAGGTTTATGATTAGGTTTCGGGTTAGTGTTAGAGTTAGGGTGAGGGATAGTGTTAAGGTTTAGGTTAGGTTTTGGTGTTATGGGTTAGGGTTTGCGTTAGGGTTTGCGTTAGAAAGAAAAGAGAATAGCAAGAGGCCTTTTCTGCCCGGCTGCTTTCCCAAGCCCTTCCAGCTAAAACTATGTCGTTGCTCCTCTGGAAGGATCCCTGTACCGCGAAGTAGGTTTTCAGAAGAAGCCCTGCGTTTGCAAGAGCAAAGGAGCAATTCGTTGCAGGAAAGAGGAAGGAAAGAAAGTTTCTCTCCCTCTGCCTGCTTTGCTCAGAGGACTGGATGAAGTCAGGGAGTTCTCCCTTTCACTGAGAAACGTGCGGGCTGCTGTTGCCTGTGCGCTCTCTTCTTTGCAAAAGAGTCTGCAGTTCCACGCTTTGAACCGTGGAAAGGCGCCGGGCTCTGCTAAGACTTCCCCCGGCGCTTCGTTTGCCCTGGGCCAAAGCGAGCCTTCACATTAGCTGAACGCCAACACTGCATACTCGTTCGACTTCCAGAACAGGGCTACCGCGAGGCAGTTTTCCGGGGGATAACGGCCCTTCGCGAAGGGCATATCTGCCGAGCTCATTGCGGGAAAGCGAAAGCAAAGGACGCTTTTCTCCCTCTAACCGCTTTCGTCAGAGGAACGGGGAAAGTCACAGTGTTCTTTCTCTCACTGAGATACACACAATCTGACGTTGCCTCTGAGCTCCGTTGCTGGCAAAGAACTGAAACTGACATGCATTCCTGTGGGGAAACACAGGGCTTTGCTAGGATTTCTCTAGGCAGTGTGTTTTCCCTGGGGCTCACTGTAGCAACACTATCTCGCCGGGGCAGCACTGAATGGGATTTCCTCTGCCAGGAGAGAGCTGCTGCTTTCTAGTTTGTGCTGGGAAACCTTGCTTTGGCAAGTGCGAATTGACCGCATTCAGGCAGAAAGAAAAGAGAATAGCAAGAGGCCTTTTCTCCCCGGCTGCTTTCCCAAGCCCTTCCAGCTAAAACTATGTCGTTGCTCCTCTGGAGGGATCCCTGCACGGTGACGTAGTTTCTCAGAAGAAGCCCTGCGTTTGCAAGAGCAAATGAGGAATTCGTTGCAGGAAAGAGGAAGGAAAGAAAGTTTCTCTCCCTCTGCCTGCTTTGCTCAGAGGACTGGATGAAGTCAGGGAGTTCTCCCTTTCACTGAGAAACGTGCGGGCTGCTGTTGCCTGTGCGCTCTCCTCTTTGCACTAGAGTCTGCAGTTCCACGCTTTGAACCGTGGAAAGGCGCCGGGCTCTGCTAAGACTTCCCCCGGCGCTTCGTTTGCCCTGGGCCAAAGCGAGCCTTCACATTAGCTGAACGCTAACACTGCATACTCGTTCCACTTCCAGAACAGGGCTACCACGAGGCAGTTTTCCGGGGGATAACGGCCCTTCGCGAAGGGCAGATCTGCCGAGCTCATTGCGGGAAAGCGAAAGCAAAGGACGCTTTTCTCCCTCTAACTGCTTTCGTCAGAGGAACGGGGGAAGTCACAGTGTTCTTTCTCTCACTGAGATACACACAATCTGACGTTGCCTCTGAGCTCCGTTGCTGGCGAAGAACTGAAATGGACATACATTTCTTTGGGGAAACACAGGGCTTTGCTAGGATTTCTCTAGGCAGTGTGTTTTAAACCCCTAACAACAAACAACACTAACCCTCTAACAACAACAAACACTAACCTCCTGAATAAAAGCAACACTAACCCCCAACAACAACCAACACTAACCCCCTAACAACAAACAACACGAAAACCCTAACAACAAACTCCACTAAACCCCAAGAAACAACTCTAAACGCCTAAAAACAAAGAATGCTAAACACTTAACAAGAAACAACACTAACACCCTAACCACAACCAACCCTAACATCATAACAACAAAGAACACTAACACCCTAAGAACAAACAACACTAACCCGCAACAAAAAACAACAGTAACCCCCTTAGAACAAGAACCCTAACCCCCTAACAACAAACAACCCTAAACCACTAATAACAAACAAAACTAACCCCCGAACAACAAACAACACTAACCCCCTAACAACAAACAACACTAAGCCCTTAACAACAAACAACCCTAACCCTGAACAAGAAACATCCCTAACGCCTTAACAACGAACAACATAATCAAACAGCAAACAACACTAACCCACTAAGAACAAACACTAACCCCGTAACAACAAATTACCCTAACCCCGTAACAACAAACAACCCTAACTTACTAACAACAAACAACATTAACCAGCTAACAACAAACAACACTAACCGCCTAACAACCAATAACCCTAAATCCCTAATAACAAACAACACTAACCCCTAACAACAAAAAACCCTAATGCACTAACAACAAACAACCCTAACACGCTAAAAACCAACAACACTAACCCCCTAACCACAAACAGCACTAACCCAATCAAAACAAAAAACACTAACCCCCTAACAACAACCAACACTTTCCCCGTAACAACAAACAACACTAACCCCTTAGCAAGAACCAACACTAACCCCCTAACAAGAAAGAACACTAAACCCCTAACAACAAACCACCCTAAGCCCCTAACAACAAACAACACTAAACCCCTAACAACAAACAACACTAACCCCCTAACATCAAACTAACCTAACCCCCTAACAACAAACAACCCTAAGCCACTAAAAACAAACAACACTAACCCCCTAACAGGAAACTACCCTAACCTCGTAACCAAAAATACCCTAACCCCGTAAGAACACACACCCCTAAGCCCCTAACAACAAACAACACTAACACACTAACAACCAACAACCCTGAACCTCTAAAACCAAACAAAACGAACCCCCTAACAACTATCAACACCAACACTGTAACAACAAACACTAACCCCCTAACAACAAAGAACCCTAACTCCCTAACAACCAACTACACTAACCTCCTAACCACAAACAGCAATAACCCAGTAAAAACAAAGAACACTAACCCCCTAACAGCAACCAACACTTACCCCCTAAAAACAAACAACACTAACCCCCTAACAGGAAACAACCCTAATCCCCTAACAACAAACAACCCTAAGCCCCTAAGAACAAAAAACTCTAAACACCGAACAACAAACAACACTAAACCCCTAACCACAAACTACACTAACCCCCTAACAACCAACAACACTAACCCCCTAACCACAAACTACACTAACACCCTAACAACAAACAACACTAAACCCCAACAAGAAACAAACCTAAACCCCTAACAACAAACAACACTAACCCCTAACAACCAACAACACTAACTCCCTAACCCCAAACAGCACTAACCCACTAAGAACAAAAAACACTAACCTACTAACAACAACCAACACTAACGCCCTAAGAACAAACAACACTAACCCCCTAACAACAAACAACCCTAACCCCCTAACAAAAAACAACCGTAACCAAACAACAAAGAACCCTAACCCACTAACAACAAACAACACTAACTCTATAACAAGAAACTACACTAACCCCGTAACAACAAAAAATCCTATCCCCGTAATAACAAAGAACACTAACCCCGTAACAACAAACAACCCTAACCCCCTAACAGCAAACAACCCTAACCCCCTAACAACCAATAACCCTAACCGCCTAACAACAACCAACACTTTCCCCCTAAAAACAAACAACACTAACCCCCTAACAACAAACAACCCTAACCGCCTAAACAACCAGCAACACTAACCCCCTAACCACCAATACGACTAAGCCAGTAAAAACAAAAAAAACTAACCCCCTAGCAACAACCAACACTTATCCCCTAAAAACAAACAACACTAACCCCCAACAAGAAAGAACCCAAATCCTCTAACAGCAAACAACTCTAACCCCCTAACAGCAAAAAACTCTGAACCCCTAACAACAAACAACACTAACCCACTAACAACAAACAACCCTAACCCCCTAACAACAAAGAACCCTGACCCCCTAACAACCAGCAACACTAACCCCCTAACCACAAACACTAATACCCTAAGAAACAAAAACCACAAAACCCCAACAAGAAACAACCCTAAACAGCTAACAATAAACAACACTAACCTCCTAACAACAACTATCACTAAAACCCTAACAACAACCATCCCTAAACCCTCAACAGCAAACACCACTATCCCCCAACAAGAAACAACCCTAAACCCCTAAAAAGAAACATTAACCCCGTAACAACAAACAACACTAACACCCTAAGAACAATCAACACCAACCCCCTAACAACAAACAACACTAACACCCTAACAACAACAAACCCAAAACCCTTAATAACAAACGCTGACCCCTAACAAGAAACATTAACCCCCAACAAAAAAAAGCACAAACCCCCTAACAACAACAACACTAATCCCCTAACAACAAACAACCCTAACCCACTAACAACAACCTTAACCCCCAAAAACAAACAACCCTAACCCCCTAAAAACCAACAACACTAACCCCCTAACAACAAACAACACTATCCCTCTTACAACAAACAACACTAACCCCCAACAACAGTCCTAACATCCTAACAACAAACAACACTAACCCCCTAAAAAGAAAAAACAATAAACCCCTAAAAACAAACAACACTCATCCCCTAAGAACAAACAACACTAACACTCTAAAAACAACCAACACTAACCCCCTAACAACAAACAATCCTAACCCCTTAAAAACAAACAACACTAACCCCCTAAAAACAAATAACCCTATAACCCTAAAAACAAACAACACTGAACCCCTAAAAACAAACAACACTAGGCCAATAACAACAAACAGCACTAACCCACTATAAACAAAAAACACTAACCCGCTAACAACATCCATCAGTAACGCCGTAACAACAAACAACACTAACCCCCTAACAACAAACAATCCTAACCCCCTAACAACAAACAACACTCATCCTTAAAAACAAACAACCCTAAAACCCTAAAAGCAAACAACACTGAACCCCTAAAAACAAACAGCACTAAGCCTCTAACAACAAACAACACTAACACCCTAACAAGAAACACCACTAAACCCCAACAAGAAACAACCCTAAACCCGTAACAAAAAACAACACTAACCCCCTAACAAGAAACAACACTAAACCCCTAACAACAAACAACACTAACCCCCTAACAACAAACAATCCTAACCCCTAAAACAAACACCAACCCCCTAACAACAAAAAACACTAGCACCCTAACAACAAGCAACCCAAACCCCCTAACAACAAACAACACTAAACCCCTAACAACAAACAACCCTAACAACCTAACAACAACCAAACCTAACCCCCTAACAACAAACAACACTAAACCACTAAGAACAAACAACACTAACCCCCTAACAACAAACAACACTAACCCCCTAACAACAAACAACTCTAACCCCCTAACAAAAAACAAACCTAACCCCCTAACAACCAACAACACTAACCCCCTAACAACAAACAACTCTAACCCCCTAACAAAAAACAAACCTAACCCCCTAACAACAAACAACCCTAACCCCCTAACAACAAACAACTCTAACCCCCTAACAAAAAACAAACCTAACCCCCTAACAACCAACAACACTAACCCCCTAACCACAAACAACACTAACCGCCTATCCACAAACAACACTCACCCCCTAACAACAAACAACACTAACCCCCTAAAAACAAACAACCCTAATACCCTAAAAACAAACAACACTAAGCCCCTAACAACCAACAACACTAACCCCCTAACAAGAAACTACCCTAGCCCCGTAATAACAAACAACACTAAACCCCTAACAACAAACAACCCTAAGACTCTAACAACAAACAACCCTCCCTCCCAAAAACCAACAACCCAAAACCCCTAACAACCAACAGTAACCCCCTAACAACAAACAACCCTAACCCCATAACAACAACCCTAGACCCCTAACAACCAACAACACTAACCCCCTAACCGCAAACAACACTAACCCCCTAACAACAAACAACACTAACCCTCTAACAACAAACAATCCTAACCCCCTAACAACAAACAGCACTAACCCCCTAACAACAAACATCCCTAACCCACTAACAGCAAACAAAACTAACGCCCTAACAAACAACACTAACCCCCTAACAAAAAACAACCCTAACTGCCTAACAACAAACAACCCTAACCCACTAACAACAAACAACCCTAACACCCTAACAACAAACAACACTAACCCCCTAACAACAAACAACCCTGAACCCCTAACAACAAACAACACTTTCCCCCGAACAACAAACAACCCTAACCCCCTAACAACAAACCTAACCCCCAAACAACAAACAACCCTAACCCCCTCACGAAAACAACCCTAACCCCCTAATAAATAACCCTAAGCCCCTAACAAACACAACTCAAAACCCCGAAAAATACAATCGTAACCCCGTAACAAACACAACCCTAACCCCCTAACAAAGCCTAACAATAACTTAAACCTGACCATAAGCATAACCCCAAACCCTAGCACTAACTCTAACTCTAAACCTGACACTAACCTAGCCATGCCCTTTACCGTAAACCCAGCCTTAACCCTAACCTTACCCCTACCCGAACCCTAACTCTATACCTAACCCGAACACTAACCTTGACCCTACTCTAACTTTAACTCTAACGTGACTATTAACTGAAACATCACCCTAACTCTAAGCCTAAATCTAACTCGAGCCCTAACCATAACAATTACCCTAAACCCTCGCCTTAACTGTAAACCTAACCCTAAGCCTCACCCTAATCCTTAACCGTATCCCCAACCCTAAACCTAACGCTATCTCCAAACTTATCCCTAACCCTAACCCTAATACGAACAGTAACCCAAATCTAACCCTAACCCTAATATTAAACCTAAACTTAAATCTACCCTAACCATAAACCTAACCCTAACACCCTAAACCTAACGTCTAACACCGTCTATAATCCTAACCCTTATCATAACCCTCACCCTTAACCTAAACTTCACACTAACCCTAAACCTAACCTAACGCTGACCCTAGACATAACGCCTAACCCTAACCAAACCCTAAACCTATCCTTAACACTAACCTGAACACAAAACCAAACCCTAGCCCTCACCATAAAAATAACCCTCACCCTATCCTGAACTTCATCCAAACACTAACCATAACCTTAACCCTAAACCTAGACCTAACCCAAACCCTAACCTCAAACCTAACTCTAAGAATAACGCTAGTCCATCTGTAACCCTAAACTGAACACTTACAATAGCCCTGAACCTAACCCTAAAATAATCCTAATCCTAACCCTAGACCTAATCCTAACCCTACCCCTAACCTTTACCCTAAATAGAACACTAAGTCTAACCCTCAACATGGACCTAAACCTAATTCTTACCCTACACCTAACCCTAATCCTAAACCAAACCCTAACTCTGACTATAACCCTAATCCTAACAATTACCCTAAACCCTCACCTTAACTGGAAAACTAACCGTAACCCGCACCCTAAATCCTAACCGTATCCCACAACCCTAACCCTAATGCTATCCCTAACCCTAACCCTAACATTAACCTGAAACCCCTGAGCCCTAATGATAAACCTAACCCTAACACAAACCCTAACCCTAACACCAAAGCCTAGCAAAAACCTTAACCCTAACTCTAACACTAACCCGAAACCTAATCATGAACCTAACCCTAAGCCTAAACCAAACCTAACCATGACCAGAACCGCAAGGCCTAACCGGAACCCTCACCCAAACCCTAACCCTAAACTACACCTCTAACCCTTAACGCCTTATCATAACGATAATCCTAACCCTAACCAACCCTAACCCTAAAACTCACCCTCACCCCAACCACAAAGCCTAACACAACCGTGACCCTAACCCTAAACGTAACACTAAACTTAACCCTAACCTTAAATCTAACCCTAACCCTAAAACTGAACACAACCCCTGAACGTAACCCTAACCCTGAACATAACCTTAACACTAACCTGAAAACAAGCCCAAACCTTAGCCATAACCCTAACCCTCACCCTATCTTAAACTTTACCCTATCCCTAACCTAAAACTCACCCTGACTTTAACCCTAACCCTCCCCATAAACCTAACCCTCACCTTAACCTTGGCCCACCTGTAACCCGAAACCTAACCCTTACAATAACTCTGACCCTAATCCTCGCCCTAAACCTAATTCTAATTCTAACCCTGACCCTAACCCTAACCTAACCTCAACCCTATCTTTAAGCCTACCATAAACTTAAACCTAACCCTAACCCTTAACCTTAACTCTAACCCTAACCCTAGCCCTAACCCTAACCTTAACGGTAACACTTACCCAGAACCCTCACCTTAACTGTAAATGTAACTCTAACTCTTACCCTAACCCTAAACTTAACCCTAATTATAACCTTAACCTAAACCTAACTGAAACAGTAACCCTTAACCCTAACTCTAATCCTAATCCTTAGCCTAAAACTAACCTTAACCCTAAACCTAACCCTAACCACTGACCCTAACTCTAACCCTAACCCTAAGCCGAACCCTCACCCTTAACCAGAATTTCACCCTAAGCATAACGCTAAGCGTACCCTAACTTCATTCAAACCCGAACCCTAAGCAAAACTAACACTAACACTACACGTAACCCTAACCCTAAACCTAACCCTAACCCTGACTCTGACCTGAACCCAAACCCCTAACCCCAACCCTCTCGCTTAACATAAACTTCTCTGTAACCCTAACCCTAAAACTAAACGTAACACTAAATCTCCCCTAACCCTGACCGTACCATAAACGTAACCCTAACTCTAAACTCAAAACTAACCCTGACCCTAACTCTAACTCTAACCCTAATCCTAACCCTAAAACTTACCCTACACACTCAGCTTAAATGGAAACCTAGCACTAACCCTCATCTTACCATCTAAACCTAACCTCAACCCTTAACCTAACCCTATCTATAACCTTCACCTAGCCCTAAACCTAAACATGACTTAACCCTAACACTAACCCTAACCCTAAATCTAAACCTAACCTTAACCCTACACTTCATCCTAACCTAAGCTCTAACCCTAACCCCTAACGCTAACCCTAAGCTCAACCCTCACCCTTCAATTAAACTTTACCCCAGCTGTAGCCCTAACCCTAAGCCGAACCCTAAACCTGACCCTAACATTAACCCAAACACCTAACCCTAATCCTAAGCCTAATCCTAACCCTAACCTTAACCCAAATGCCTAACCCTAACCCTAACCCTCATCCTTAACCTAAACTTCACCCTAAACCTAAGGCTAACCCTAACCCTGAAAGTAAAGCTAACCCTTAACTATCCCCTAACTCTAGCCCTGACCCTAAACCTAATGCTAACCCTAGCCCTAACAGTAACACCCTAAAACATCAGCTTAATGGAAACTTAACACTAACCCTCCCATGAACCCCTAACCCTAACCCTACCCCGCATCCTACACCTAACCCAGACCTAAACCTAACCCTTTCTCTAACCCTAAATTAACCCTAACCTTAACTCTACCCTAATCCTAACAATAACTCTAAACCTGACCATAACCATAATCCTAAACCCTAGCACTAACTCTAACTCTAAATCTAACCCTAAGCTAGCCCTACCCTTTACCGTAAACCTAGCCTTAACCCTAACCTTACCCCTACCCAAACCCTAACGCTATACCTAACCCGAACACTAACCTTAACCCTACTCTAACCTTAAGCCTAACCCTGACTATTAACTGAAACTTCACCCTAACCCTAAGCCTAACTCTAACTCTAACCCTAACCATAACAATGACCCTAAACCCTCGCCTTAACTGTAAACCTAACCCTAAGCCTCACCCTAATCCTTAACCGTATCCCCAACCCTAAACCTAACGCTATCCCCAAACTTATCCCTAACCCTAACCCTAATACGAACAGTAACCCAAATCTAACCCTAACCCTAATATTAAACCTAAACTTAAATCTACCCTAACCATAAACCTAACCCTAACACCCTAAACCTAACATCTAACACCGTCTATAATCCTAACCCTTACCATAACCCTCACCCTTAACCTAAACTTCACACTAACCCTAAACCTAACCTAACGCTGACCCTAGACATAACGCCTAACCCTAACCGAACCCTAAACCTATCCTTAACACTAACCTGAACACAAACCCAAACCCTAGCCCTCACCATAAAAATAACCCTCACCCTATCCTGAACTTCATCCAAACACTAACCATAACCTTAACCCTAAACCTAAAGCTAACCCAAACCCTAACCTTAAACCTAACTCTAAGAATAACGCTAGTCCATCTGTAACCCTAAACCAAACACTTACAATAGCCCTGAACCTAACCCTAAACTTAATCCTAATCCTAAACCTAGACCTAATCCTAACCCTAACCCTAACTCTAACCTTGACCCTAAATAGAACATTAAGTCTAACCCTCAACTTGGACCTAAACCTAAATCTTACCCTACACCTAACCCTAACCCTAAACCTAACCCTAACTCTAACTCTAACCCTAATCATAACAATTACCCTAAACCCTCACCTTAACTGTAAAACTAACCGTAACCCTCACCCTAACCCCTAACCGTATCCCATAACGCTAACCCTAATGCTATCCCTAACCCTAACCCTAACATTAACCTGAAACCCCTGAGCCCTAATGATAACCCTAACCCTAACCCAAACCCTAACACCAAAGCGAAAGCCTAGCAAAAACCTTAACCCTAACTCTCACCCTAACTCTAACACTAACCCGAAACCTAATCATGAACCTAACCCTAACCCTAAACCAAACCTAACCATGACCAGAACCACAAGGTCTAACCGGAACCCTTACCCAAAACCTAATCCTAAACTACACCTCTAACTCTAACACCTTACCATAACCATAATCCAAACCCTACCCAACCCTAACCCTAAACCTAACCCTCACCCCAACCACAACGCCTAACACAACCATAACCCTTACCCTAACCGTAACACTAAACTTAACCCTAACCTTAAATCTAACCCTAACCCTAAAACTAAATACAACCCATGAACTTAACCCTAACCCTGAACATAACCTTAACACTAACCTGAAAACAAGCCCAAACCTTAGCCATAACCCTAACCCTCACCCTGTCTTAAACTTCACCCTATTCCTAACCTAAAACTCGCCCTAACTTTAACCCTAACCCTACCCCTAAACCTAACCCTCACCTTAACCTTGGCCCACCTGTAACCCTAAACCTAACCCTTACAATAACTCTGACCCTAATCCTCACCCTAAACCTAATTCTAATCCTAACCCTGACCCTAACCCTAACCTAACCTTAACCCTATCTTTAAGCCTACCGTTATCTTAAACCTAACTCTAACCCTAACCCTAGCCCTAACCCTAATCTTAACTGTAACACTTACCCAAAACCCTCATCTTAACTGTAAATATAACTCTCACTCTTACCCTAACCCTAAACTTAACCCTAATTATAACCCTAACCTAAACCTAACTGAAATGCTAACCCTTAACCGTAATTCTAACCCTAATCCTTAGCCTAAACCTAACCTTAACCCTAAACCTAACCCTAACCACTGACCCTAACTCTAACCCTAAGCCTAAGCCGAACCCGAACCCTTAACCAAAATTTCACCCTAAGCATAACGCTAAGCCTACCCTAACTTCATTCAAACCCTAACCCTAAGCAAAACTAACACTAACACTAAACCTAACCCTAACCCTAAACCTAACCCTAACCCTGACTCTAACCTGAACCCAAACCCCTAACCCTAACCCTCTCGCAGAACATAAATTCACTGTAACCCTAAACACTAAATCTCCCCAACCCTGACCCTAACCATAAACATAATCCCAACACTAAACTTAAACCTAACCCTGACTCTAACTCTAACTTTAACCCTAAAACTTACCCTACACACTCAGTTTGAATGGAAACCTAGCACTATCCCTCACCCTAACATCTAAACCTAACCCCAACCCTGAACCCAACCCTATCTCTAACTAAAAACTAGTCCTAAACCTAACTATGACTTAACCCTAACACTTACCCTAACTCTAAACCTGACCTTAACCCTAAACTTAATTCTAACCTTAACCCTAACCCTAACCCCAACACTAACCCTAAGCTCAACACTCACCCTTAACTTAAACTTCACCCTAACCCTAACCCTAAACCAAACACTAACCCTAACCCTAAACCTAACCTTAAACCTGACCCTAACATTAACCCAAACACTTAACGCAAAACCTAACACTAAGCCTAACCCTAAATGTAACCCTAACCTTAACCTAAACACCAAAGCCTAATCTTAACCCTCATCCTTAACCTAAACTTCACCCTAAACCTAAGCCTAACCCTAACCCTAAAATTACACCTAACCCTAAACTATCCTCTCTCGCCCTAACCCTAACCCTAACTCTAACCCTAACCCTGGCAGTAACACCCTAAAACATCAGCTTAACTGTAAATGTAACACTAACCGTCACACGAACCCCTAACCCTTTCCCTAACCCTATCACTCATCCTAACCCTAACCCTGACCTAAACTTAATCCTTACCCTAACCCTAAAATTAACCCTAACCTTAACTCTACCCTAACCCTAACCCTAAACCTAACAATAACTCTAAACCGGACCCTAACCCTAACCCTAAACCCTAGATCTAACTCGAACTCTAAACCTAACCCTAACCCTAACCTGGCCCCACCCTTTACAGTAAAGCTAGCCTTAACCCTAACTTACCCCTACCCTAACCCTAAACCTAACCCTTACAATATCAATAAACCCTAGCAGGGTCCTGCCTAGTCTCTCCCACCTCATCACTCTTTACAAAGAGCCCTGCTTTGTCTCTCCCACATCCTCACTCCCTAAGCAGGGCTCTGCCTGTCCTCTCCCACCTCCTGACTCTCTATGCAGGACTCTGCCTTGTTCTCCCACCTCTTCACTCCCTACACAGGGCCCTGGCTAGTGTCTCCCATCTTCTCACTCCATACACAGCTTTCTGCCTGTTCTTTCCCACTTCCTCACTTCCTACACGGAGCCCTGCCTGGTCTCTCCCACCTCCTCACTCCCTACACCAGTCCCTGCCTGATCTCTCCTACCTCCTCACTCCCTGCACAGGGCCCTGCCTGGTCTCTCCCACATCCTTACTCCATACAAAGGGACTTGCCTGATCTCTGGCCTCCTCACTCCCTGCACAGAGCCCTGCCTGGTCTCTCCCAACTCCTCACTCCCTATTCAGGTCTCTGAATGTTTCTCCCACCTCTTCACTCCCTACACAGGGCCCTGCCTGCTGTCTTCCATCTTCTCACTCCCTACACAAGTTTCTGCCTATTCTCTCTCACCCCCTCACTTGCTAAACACAGTCCTGCCTGTTCTTTCCCACCTCCTGACTCAGTACACAGGTCTCTGCCTGGTCTCTTCCAACTCCTCACTCCCTAGACAGGGCCCTGCCTGGTCTCTGCCACCTCCTCACTCCCTACACAGGTCTCTGACTGCTCCCTGCCACCTCCTCACTCCCTACACAGGGCCCTGCCTGGTATCTCCCACCTCCTCACTCCCTACACGGGGCTCTGTCTTTTCTCTCCCACCTCCTCAGTCCCTACACAGGTATCTGGGTGGTCTCTCCCACCTCCTCACTCCCTTTACAGGGCCCTGATGATCTCTCCCACCTCCTCACTCCCTAAACAGGACCCTGCCTGGTCTCTCCACCTCCTTACTCCCTACACAGGGCTCTGGCTAGTCTCTCCTACATCCTCACTCTTTATACAGCATCCTACCTGGTCTCTCTCACCTCCTCACTCCCTATGCAGGTCTCTGCCTGGTCTCTCCCACCTCCTCACTCCCTACACAGGGCCCTGCCTGGTCTCTCCTAACGCCTAACTCCCTACACAGGTCCCTGACTGGCCTCTCTCACCTCCTCACTCCCTTTACAGGGCCCTGATGATCTCTCCCACCTCCTCACTCCCTAAACAGGGCCCTGCCTGGCCTCTCCCCCATCCTCAATTCACACAGGGCCCTGCCTCCTCTCTCTCACATCCTGACTGCACACACAGGGCCCTAACTGGTCCCTCCCACCTTCTCCATCCCTACACAGGTCTCTGCATGGTTCTCCCACCTCCCCATTCCCTACAAGGGTCTCTGCCTGTTCTCTCCCACCTCTTCAATCCCTAGACAGGGCCCTGCCTCTCCTCTCCCACTTCCTCACTCCCTACTCAGGGCCCTGCCTGGTATTTCTAACCTCCTCAGGCCATACACAGGGCCCTGCCTGATCTCTCCCAAATCCTCACTCCCTACACAGGACTCTGCCTGGTCTCTCCCAACACCTCACTCCCTACAAAGGGCCCTGCCTGGAATCTCCCACCTCCTCACATCCTACCCAGGGTCCTGCCTAGTCAATCCCACCTCCTCACTCCCTACGCAGGGCTCTGCCTGTCCTCTCTCGCCTTCTCACTCCCTATGCAGGACTCTGCCTGGTTCTCCACCTCTTCGCTCCCTACACAGGGCCTTGCCTGGTCTCTCCTACCTCCTCACTCCCTACACAGTTCTCTGCCTGTTCCCTCCCATTCCTCAATCCCTACACAGGTCTCTGGGTGGTCTTTCCCACCTCCTTACTACATACACAGGTGTTAGCCTGTTTTCTCCCTCCTCCTCACTCCCTACACAGGGCCCTGATGTTCTCTCGCACCTGCTCACTCCCTAAACAAGCCACTGCCTGGTCTCTCCACCTCCTTACTCCCTCCACAGGGCCCTGCCTGGTCTCTCCCACCTCCTCACTCCCTACACAGGGCCATGCCTGGCCTCTCCCACCTCCTCGCTCCCTACACAGGGCTCTGCCTGGTCTCTATCACCCCCTCACTCCCTACACAGGGTCCTGCCTTACCTCTCCCACCTCCTCAGTCCCTGCACTGTGTTTCTGGCTGTTATCTCCCTTCTTCTCACTCCCTACACAGGGCTGTGCTTGTTCTCTCCCATCTCCTCACTCCCTATACAGGGCCCTGCCTGGTGTATCCCATCTGCTCACTCCCTGCACAGGGCCCTGATGATCTCTCCTACATCCTCACTCCCTACACAGGGCCCTGCCTGGCATCTCCACCTCCTTACTCCCTACACACGGACCTGCCTGGTCTCTCCCACATCCTCACTCTGTACACAGGGTCCTACCTGGTCTCTCCCACCTCCTCACTCCCTACACAGGGCCCTGCCTGGTCTCTCCTAACACCTCACTTCCTACACAGGGCTCTGCCTGATCTCTCCCACATCCTGACTCCCTACTCAGGTATCTGGGTGGTCTCTCCCAACTCCTCACTGTGTATGCAGGGCCTTATCTGTTCTCTATCACCTCCTCACTCCCTACACAGGGTCCTGCCTGGTCTCTCCCACTTCCTCAATCCCTACACAGGTCCCTGACTGGTATCTCCACCACCTTACTTCCTACACACAGCCTTGTCTGTTCTCTTCCACATCCTCACTCTGTACACAGGGTCCTACCTGGTCTCTCTCACCTCATCACTCCCTACACAGGGCCCTGCCTGGTCTCTCCTAACACCTCACTCCCTACACAGGGCTCTGCCTGGCCTCTCCCACCTCCTCACTCCCTACACAGGGCCCGGCCTGGTCTCTCCTTCTTCTCAATCCCTACACAGGTCTCTGCCTCTTCTCTCCAAGATACTCACTCCCTACACTGGGCCCTGCCAGGTCTCTCCTACCTCCTCAGTCCCTTCACAGGTCTTTGCCTGGTCTCTCCCACATCTCTGCCTCTTCTCTCCTGCATCCTCACTCCCAACATAGGGCCCTGCCTGGTCTCTCCCACCTTCTCACTCCCTACACAGGACGCTGCCTGGCCTCTCCTACCTCCTCAGGACCTACACAGGTCCCTGCCTGGTCTCTTCCAGCTCCTCACTCCCTACACAGGTGTCTGCCTGGATTCTCCCACCTCCTCACTCTCTACACAGGGCCCTGCCTGATCTCTGGCACATTCTCACTCCCTACACAGGACCTGTGTGGTCTCTCCCAACACCTCACTCCCTACACAGGGCCCTGCCTGGATGCTCTCTCCCCCTCACACCCTGCACAGGGTCCTGCTTGGTCTCTCCCACCTCATCACTCCTTACACCGGGCCTGCCTGGTCTCTCCCATATCCTCACTCCCTATACTTGGCTCTGCCTGGTCTCTCCCATCTCCTCACTCCCTAAGCAGGACTCTGCCTGGGTCTCCCTCTTCTTCACTCCCTACACAGGGCCCTGTCTGGTGTCTCCCATCTTCTCTATGCACAGAGCCCTGCCTGGTCTGTCCCACCTCCTCACTCCCTACACTCTTCTCTGCCTGTTCTCTCCCACCTCCTAACTCCCTGCACAGGGCCCTGCCTGGTCCCTCCCATATCCTTACTCCATACAGGGACATGCCTGATCTCTGGCCAACTCACTCCCTACAGAGGGCCCTTCCTGGTCTCTCCCATCTCCTCACTCCCTATGCAGGTCTCTGAATGGTTCTCCCACCTCTTCACTCCCTACACAGGGCCCTGCCTGCTCTCTACCATCTTCTCAATCCCTACACAGGTTTCTGCCTATTCTCTCCCACCTCCTCACTCCCTACACAGGTCTCTGCCTGGCCTCTCCCACTTCCTCACTCCCTACACAGGTCCCTGCTTCGTCTCTCCCACCTCATCACTCCTTACACAGGGCCCTGCCTGGTCTCTCCTACATTCTCACTCTTTACACAGCATCCTACCTGGTCTCTCTCACCTCCTCACTCCCTATGCAGGTCTCTGCCTGGTCTCTCCTAAGGCCTAACTCCCTACTCAGGTCCCTGCCTGACCTCTCCCACCTCCTCACTCCCTAGACATGGCCGTGCCTGGTTGCTCCCAGCCCCTCACTCCCTACTCAGGGCCCCGCCTTTTCTCTCCCACCTCCTCCATCCCTGTAAAGGTCTCTGCCTGCTCTGTCCCACCTCCTTACTCCCTACAGAGTTCTCTGCCTGTTCTCTTCCACATCCTCACTCCTTACACAGGGCCCTTCCTGGTCCCTCCCACCTCCTCACTTCCTACACCTGTCCCTGCCTGGTCTCTTCCATCTCCTCTCTCCCTACTCAGGGCCCTGCCTGGTCTCACCCACCTCCTCACTCCCTACAAAGGTCTCTGTCTGGTCTCTCAGCTCTTCACTCCCTACACAGGTTTCTGTCTCTTTTGTCCCACCATCTTACTCCCTATACAGTGCCCTGCCTGGTCTCTCACTCTCTATACAGGGCCCTGCATGGTCTCTCCCACCTCCTGACTCCCTTCACAGTGCCCAGCCTAGTCCCTCCCACCTCCTCACTCCCTACACAGGTTAGGGTTTAGGGTTTAGTTTAGTGTTAGGGTTATGGTTCGGGATCGGGTTTAGGGGTTAAGGTTAGGTTTTAGGGTTTAGTGTTCGAGTTTAGGGTCAGGGTCAGTTTTTAGTGTCAGGGTCAGGGTTTATGGTCAGGGTTTAGGGTCAGGGTCAGGGTCAGGGTTAGGGGTTAGGGTCAGGGTTAGGTTTAGGGTTTGTTTTTATGGTTAGGGTTTAGGGTTTAGGATTAGGGTTGGGGTAAGGTTAGGGCTATGTGTTAGGGCTAGGGGTTAGGGTTTAGTGTTTAGTGATAGAGTTTAGGGTCAGGGTCAGAGTCAGTGTTTAGTGTCAGGGTCAGAGTTTAGGGTCAGGGTTAGGGTCACGGTCAGGGTTAGGGTCATGGTCAGGGTTTAGGGTCATTGTCACGGTTTAGGGTCAGGGTCTGGGTCAGGGTTAGGGGTTAGAGTCAGGGTTAGGTTTAGGGTTTGGGTTTAGGGTTAGGATTTAGGGTTTAGGGTTAGGGCTAGGGTTAGTTTTAGAGGTTAGAGGTTAGGGTTAGGGTTAGGGCTAGGGCTAGGGCTTGGTGTTAGGGCTAGGTCTAGGGCTAGGGTTTTAGGGCTAGAGTTTAGGGTTAGGGTTAGGGTTTTGGGTTAGGCTGATGGTTAGAGTTTAGGGTTAGGGTTCATGGTTAGTGTTAGGGTTAGTGTTAGGGTTTAGGGTTAGGGTTAGGGTTTAGGGTTAGCAGTTAGTGTTAGGGTTAGTGTTCAGGGTTAGGGTTTGGGTTTAGGGTTAGCGGTTAGTGTTAGGGTTAGTGTTCAGGGTTAGGGTTAATGTTTAGGGTTAGGTTTTAGGGTTCGAGTTAGTGTTAGGGTTAGGGCTAGGGCTAGGGCTAGGGCTAGGACTTGGGCTAGGGCCTAGGGCTAGGGCTAGTGATATGGTTTGTGTTTAGGGTTCGGGTTTGGGTTCACGTTAGGCTTCGGTTTAGGATTTTGGTTAGGGTTTTGGGTAAGGGTTATTGTTAGGTTCAGGGCTATTGTAAGGGTTAGGTTTAGGGTTACAGGTGGACTAGCGTTATCATTAAAGTTTAAGTTTAGGGTTTGGGTTAGGTTTAGATTTAGGGTTAGGGTTTGGATGAAGTTTACGATATGGTGAGTGTTATTTTTAAGGTTAGGTCTAGAGTTTGGGTTCGTGTTCAGGTTAGTGTTAAGGTTAGGTTTAGCGTTTGGATTAGGGTTAGGGGTTATGTTTGGGGGTAGGGTTATGTTTAGATTTAGGGTTAGTGTGAAGTTTAGGTTAAGGGTGAGGGTTACAGTTAGGGTTAGGGTAAGGGTGAGGGTTAGGGTCAGAGTTATTGTAAGGGTTAGGTTTAGGGTACTACAGGTGGGCCAAGGTTAAGTTTAGGGTTTGATTTAGGGGTAGGGTTAGGGTTAAAGTTAGGGTGAGCTTTAGCTTAGGGATAGGGTGAAGTTTAAGATAGGCTGAGGGTTAGTTTTAGGGTTATGGTTAAGGTTTGAGTTTGGTTTCAGGTTAGTGTTAAGGTTATGTTTAGGGTTAGGGTTAAGTTTACGGGTTCTTTTTAGTTTTAGGGTTAGGGTTAAATTTTAGGTTAGGGTTAAGTTTAGTGTTATGGTTAGGATTAGGGTCACGGTTTGTGCTAGTCTTTGTCGTTTGGGTGAGGGTTAGGTTTAGGGTTCGGGTTGGGTAGGGTTAGGATTATGGTTATGGTAAGGTGTTAAGGGTTAGAGTTTTAGTTTAGGGTTAGGGTTTGGGTGAGGGTTCCGGTTAGTCATTGTGGTTCTGGTCATGGTTAGGTTTGGTTTAGGGTTAGGGTTAGGTTTATTATTAGGTTTCAGGTTAATGTTAGAGTTAGAGTTAGGGTGAGACTTAGGGTTAAGGTTTGGGTTAGGCTTTGGTGTTAGGGGTTAGGGTTTGGGTTAGGGGTTAGGGTTATCGTTAGGGCTTAGGGGTTCAGGTTAGTGTTAGGGTTAGGAATAGCATTAGGGTTAGGGTTGGGGGATACGGTTAGGGGTTAGGGTGAGGGTTGCGGTTAGTTTTACAGTTAAGGTGAGGGTTTAGGGTAAGTGTTATTCTTAGGGTTAGAGTTAGGGTTAGGTTCAGGGTTAGGGTTAGGTGTAGGGTAAGATTTCGGTTTAGGTTCAGGTTTAGAATTAGAGTTAGTGTTCTATTTAGGATCAAGCTTAGAGTTAGGGTTAGGGTTAGGATTAGGGTTAGGTCTAGGGTTAGGTTCAGGGCTAATGTAAGGCTTAGTTTTAGGGTTACAGGTGGAGTAGTGTTATGGTTAGAGTTTGGTTTAAGGTTAGGGTTTGGGTTAGGTTTAGGTTTAGGGTGAAGGTTAGGGTTAGTGTTGGATGAACCTTAGGACGGGGTGAGGGTTATTCTTATGATTAGGGCTGAAGTTTGATTTTGTGTTCAGGTTAGTGTTAAGGTTAGTTTTAGGGTTCGAGTTAGTGTTAGGAGTTACGTTTAGGGTTAGTGTTAGGTTTAGGTTCAGGGTTAGAGTGATGTTTAGGTTCATAGTGAGGGTCAAGGTAAGGGTTAGGATTACGGTGAGGATTATACTTAGTGTTAGAGTTTACGTTTAGGGTGTTAGGGTTAGGTTTATGGTTAGGGTAGGGTTAAGTTTAGGGTTAATGTAAGGGTTAGTATTAGATTAGTGTTACTGTTCGTGTTTGGGTTAGGGTTAGGGATAAGTTTAGGGATAGCGGCAGGTTTAGGGTTGGGGATTCGGTTAGGGGTTCGGGTGAGGTTTAGTGTTAGGTTTACAGTTAAGGTGAGGGTTTAGGGTAAGTGTTATGGTTAGGGTTAGAGTTAGAGTTAGGGTTAGGGTTAGGGTGAATTTTCAGTTAATAGTGAGGGTTAGGTAAGGGTTAGGGTTAAGGTTAGAGTTAGGATTAAGATTAGTGTTAGGGTTAGGTTTAGGGTTAGGGATAGGATAGGGGTAAGGTTAGGGTTAAGGCTAGGTTTACGGTCAAGGGTACATCTAGGTTAGGGTTAGGATTAGGTGTAGAGTTAGAGTTAGTGCTAGGGTTTAGGGGTAGGGTTCGGGTCAGGTTTAGAGTTTTTGTTAGTGTTAGGGTTAGGGTAGAGTTAAGGTTAGGGTTAAGTTTAGGGTTAGGGTAAGGGTTATGTTTAGGTCAGGGTTAGGGTTAGGGATAGGGTTAGGTTTAGGGAAAGGGTTAGGGTTCGTGTGAGGGTTAGTGTTAGATTTACAGTTAAGCTGATGTTTTACAGTGTTACGGTTAGGGTCAGGGTTAGAGTTAGAGTTAGGGTTAGGGCTAGACTGAGGGGATAGTTTAGGGTTAGGTTTAATTTTAGGGTTAATTTTAGGGTTAATAGATGTATAGGGTGAAAGTTAAGTTAAGATTAGCGTTAGGGTAAATATTAGAGTTAGGTGTTTGGGTTAAGGTTAGGATCAGGTTAGGGTTAAGTTTAGGGTTAGTGTTAGTGTCAGGGTTAGGTTTTGGTGTTTGGGTTAATGTTAGGGTTAGCTTTAGGGTTAGGGTTTAGTTTAAGGTTAGGGTCAGGGTGCAGTTTAAGTTAAGTGTGAGGGTTGAGCTTAGGGTTAGTGTTAGGGGTTAGGGTTAGGGTTAAGGTTAGGATTAGGATTAGGGTTAAGATTAGTTTTAGGGTTAGGGTAAGTGTTACGGTTAAGTCATGGTTAGGTTTAGGGCTAGGTAAAGGTTAGAGATAAGATTAGGTTAAGGGTAGGGTTTAGGTTTAGATGTTAGTGTGAGGGTTAGTGCTAGGTTTCCATTTAAGCTGAGTGTGTAGGGTAAGTTTTAGGGTTAGGATTAGGGTTAGAGATAGATTTAGGGTCAGGGTTAGGATTATGTTTAAGGTTAGGGTTAGGTATATGGTTAGGATTAGGGTTAGGGTCAGGGTTGGGGAGATTTAGTATTATGTTTAGTTTTAGGGCTAGGGTTAGGGTGAAGTTTATGTTAAGCGTGAGGGTTAGGGTTAGGGTTAGGGGTAAGGGTTCAGGTTAGGGTCAGGGTTAGGGTTTGCGTTAGGTTTAGGGTTAGCTTTAGTTTTGGTTAGGGTTAGGATTTGAATGAAGTTAGGGTAGGTTTAGGGTTATGGGTAGGGTGAAATTTTGGTTAGAGTTATTGTTCGGGGTTAGGGTTAGGTTTGAGTTTATCGTAGGGTTAAAGTTAGGGTTAAGGTTAGGTTAGGGTTATGGTCAGGGTTAGGATTAGGATTAAGTTTAGGGTGAGGGTTAGGGTCCGAGTTATTGTAAGGGTTAGTTTTAGGGTTACAGGTGGGCCAAGGTTAAGGTTAGGGTTAGGTTTAGGGGTAGGGATAGGTTTAGAATTAGGTTAACATAAACTTCACCCTAACCCTAGCCCTAAAACTAAACATAATTAGAATTAGGGTGAGCTTTAGGTTAGGGATAGGGTGAAGTTTAAGTTAGGGTGAGGGTTAGGGTTAAGGTTATGGCTAAGGTTTGGGTTAGTTTTCAGGTTAGTGTTAAGGTTGTGTTTCGTGTTAGGGTTAAGTTTACGGGTTCTGTTTAGTTTTAGGGTTAGGGTTATGTTTAAGGTTAGGGTTAAGTTTAGTGTTACAGTTAGGGTTAGGGTTACGTTTTGTGTTAGGCGTTGTGGTTGGGGTGAGGTTTAGGTTTAGGGTTAGGGTTGGGTAGGGTTAGGATTATGGTTACGGTAAGGTGTTAGGTGTTAGAAGTGTAGTTTAGGGTTAGGGTTTGGGTGAGGGTTCCGGTTAGGCATTGTGGTTCTGGTCATGGTTAGGATTGGTTTAGGGTTAGGGTTAGGTTCATGATTAGGTTTCGGGTTAGTGTTAGAGTTAGAGTTCGGGTGAGAGCTACCTTTAAGGTTAGGGTTAGGTTTTGGTGTTATGGGTTAGGTTTGGGGTTAGGGTTAGGGTTATCATTAGGGCTTAGGTGTTCAGGTTAGTGTTAGGGTTAGGGATAGCATTAGGGTAAGGGTTGTGGGATACCGTTAGGGGTTAGAGTGAGTGTTACGGTTAGTTTTACATTTAAGGCGAGGGTTTAGGATAAGTGTCCCGATTATCGTTAGACATAGAGTTAGGGGTAGGTTTACGTTTAGGGTTAGGTGTAGGGTAAGATTTAGCTTTAGTTTCAGGTTTAGGGGTAGAGTTAGTGTTCTATTTAGGGTCAAGGTTAGAGTTCGGGTTAGGGTTAGGATTAGGTCTAGGGTTAGGATTAGGTTTAGGGTTAGGTTGAGGGGTATTTTAAGGGTTAGGTTTAGGGTTACAGGTGGACTAGCATTATGGTTAGAGTTAGATTTAATGTTAGGGGTTGGGTTAGGTTTAGGTTTAGGTTTAGGACTAAGGTTAGCGTTAGGGTTTGGATGAAGTTTAGGATAGGGTGAGGGTTATTTTTAGGGTTAGGGCTAGACTTTGGGTTTGTGTTCATGTTAGTGCTAAGGTTAGGTTTAGGGTTCAGGTTAGGGTTAGTGGTTATGTTCAGATTAGGTTTAGGTTTAGGGTTAGTGTGAAGTTTAGGTTAAGGGTGAGGGTTAGGATAAGGGTTTGCATTAGGGTTTGGATTCTAGTTAGGGTTAGAGTTTAGGTTTAGGGTGTTAGGGTTAGGTTTATGGTTAGGGAAGGGTTAAGTTTAGGGTTAATGTTAGGGTTAGCGTTAGATTAGGGTTACTGTTCGTCTTCGGGTTAGGGTTAGGGATAATGTGAGGGATAGATAGCATTAGGTTTAGGGTTGGGGATACGGTTAAGGGTTAGGTTTAGGTTTACTTTGAAGGTGAAGGTTTAGGGTAATTGTTATGGTTAGGGTTAGAGTTAGAGTTAGGCTTATGGTTAGGGTGAAGTTTCAGTTAATAGTCAGGGTTAGGGTTAAGGTTAGAGTTATGCTTAAGGTTAGTGTCAGGGTTAGGTTGAAGGTAGGGGTAAGGTTAGGGTTTAGGCTAGGTTTATGGTAAAGGGTAGGGCTAGGTTAGGATTAGGGTTAGGTTTAGAGTTAGAGTTAGTGCTAGGGTTTAGGCTTAGGGTTAGGGTCAGGTTTAGAGTTATTGTGAGGGTTAGGGTTAAGTTCGAGTTAAGGTTAGTGTTAAGTTTAGGGTTAGGGTAAGGGTTAGGATTAGGTCAAGGTTAAGGTTAGGATTAGGGATAGGGGTAGGATTAGGGAAAGGGTTAGCGATTCATGTGATGGTTAGTGTTAGGTTTACAGTTTAGCTGATGTTTTAGAGTGTTATGGTTAGGGGTATGGTTAGAGTTAGGGTTAGGGTTAGGTTTAGGGTTAGGGCTAGACTGAGGGGATAGTTTAGGGTTAGGTTTAGTTTCAGGTTAGGCTTAGGCTTACGTTTAGGGTGAAGCATACTTTAAGGATGAGGGTTAGGACTAGTGTTAGCGTTACGTGTTTGCGTTAAGGTTAGGGTTAGATTTAGGGTTAGTATTAGGGTCAGGTTTACGTGTTTGGGTTAATGCTAGGGTCAGGTTTAGGCTTAGGTTTAGGGTTAGGGTTAGGGTTCAGTTTAGGGTTAGTGTTAGGGTGCATTTAAAGTTAAGGGCGAGTGTTGAGCTCACGTTAGCGTTAGGTGTTAGGGTTAGGGTTAAGGTTAGGATTAGGTTTAGGGTTAAGTTTAGGTTTATGCTTAGGTTTAGAGTACATGTTAGGGTTAAGTCATTGTTAGGTTTAGGGCTAGGTTAAGGTTAGAGATAGGGTTAGGTTAAGGGTTGGGGTTAGGTTTAGATGTTAGGGTGAGGGTTAGTTCTAGGTTTCCATTTAAGCTGAGTGTGTAGGGTAAGTTTTAGGGTTAGGATTAGGGTTAGGGTTAGAGTTAGGTTCAGGTTTGGGTTAGGTTTATGGTTAGGATTAGGGTTAGGGTCAGGGTTAGGCGGAGATTTAGTGTTATATTTAGTTTTAGGGTTAGAGTTAGGGTGAAGTTTATGTTAAGCGTGAGGGTTAGGGTTAGGGGTTAGGGTTCAGGTTATGGTCCGGGTTAGGGTTAGGTTTACATTTAGGGTTAGGTTTAAGTTTAGTTTTATTTTTGGTTAAGGTTAGGGTTTGAATGAAGTTAGGGGAGGTTTAGGGTCATGGTTAGGGTGAATTTTGGTTAAGAGTGAGGGTTCGGTTTAGGGTTAGGGTTAGGTTTACGTTTAAGGGTAGGCTTAGGCTAAGGATTAGGGTTAGAGTTAGGGTTAGGGGTTCGTGTTTCAGTTTGGTTTACGGTAGAGTTATATTTAGGGTTAAGATTAGGGTTAGGGTAAGAGTTAGAGTTACGTTTACACTTAAGATGAGGGTTTTGGGTAAGTGTTAGGATTAGGCTTAGTGCTAGGGTTAGGGTTAGAGTTAGGGTTAGGAGTTAGGGTTTGGTTTAAGATTATGGTAGGGTTAAGGTTAGGTTAGGGTAAGGTTAGGTTAGGGTTAGGATTAGCATTAGGTTTAGGGCGAAGGATAGGGTCAGAGTTATTGTAAGGGTTTGGATGAGGGTTACAGGTTGGCCAAGGTTAAGGTTAGGGTCAGGTTTAGGGTTAAAGTTAGGGTTAGCTTTAGGATAGAGATAGGGTGAAGTTTAAGATAGGGTGCGGGTTAGGTTTAGGGTTATGGCTAAGGTTTGCGTTAGTTTTCAGGTTATTGTTAAGGTTATGTTTAGGGTTAGGGTTAAGTTTACGGGTTCTGTTTAGTTTTAGGGTCAGGTTTAGATATTAGGTTAGGGTTATTTACAGTGTTACTGTTAGGGTTAGGGTTATGGTTTGTGTCAGGCGTTGTGGTTGGGATGAGGGTTAGGTTTAGGGTTAGGTTTGGTTAGGGTTAGGATTATGGTTATGGTAATGTGTTAGGAGTTAGAGGTGTAGTTTAGGGTTAGGGTTTGGGTGAGGGTTTTGGTTAGGCATTGTGGTTCTGGTCATGGTTAGGTTTGGTTTAGGGTTAGGGTTAGATTTATGATTCGGTTTCGGGTTAGTGTTAGAGTTAGGGTGAGAGTTAGGGTTAAGGTTTGGGTTATGCTTTGGTGTTATGCGTTAGGGTTTGATTTCAGGTTCGGGTTATCCTTAGGGCTTAAAGGTTCAGGTGAGTGTTAGGGTTAGGCTTAGGGATAGCTTTAGGGTTAGGGTTCGGGGTACAGTTAGGGGTTAGGTTGAGGGTTATGGTTAGTTTTACAGTTAAGGTGAGTGTTCAGGGTAAGTGTTATGGTTATGGTTAGAGTTAGGGTTAGGGTTCGGGTGAAGTTTCAGTTAATAGTGAGGGTTACGCTAAAAGTTAGGGTTAATGTTAGAGTTAGGGTTAAGGTTAGCGTTAGTGTTAGGTTTAGGGTAGGTAAGGTTACGGTTAAGACTAGGTTTACGGTAAAGGGTTGGGCTGGGTTAGGGTTAGGGTTAGGTTTAGAATTATACTTAGTGCTGAGTTTAGGGTTAGGGTTAGGGTCAGGATTCGAGTTATTGTTTGGTTTAGGTATAGGTAGAGTTAAGGTTAGGTTTAAGTTTAGGTTTGGGGAAGGGTTAGGTTTACGTCAGCGTTAGGTTTAGGATTAGGGATCGGGTTAGGGTTTGTGAAAGGGTTAGGGGTTCGTCTGAGGGTAAGTGTTAGGTTTACAGTGAAGCTGATGCTTTAGGGTGTTATGGTTAGGGTCATTGTTAGGTTTAGCGTTCGGGCTAGAGTTAGGTGATAGTTTAGGGTTAGGTTTAGTTTTAGGGTTAGGCTTAGGCTTAGGTTTAGGGTGAAGTTTAGGTTAAGGATGAGAGTTATGTTTAGGGTTAGTGTTAGGGTTAGGTGTTTGGGTTAAGGTTAGGGTCAGTTTAGGGTTCGGTTTAGAGTTCGGGTTAGCGTTAGGGTTCGGGTTAGGTGTTTGGGTTAACGTTAGGGTCAGGTTTATGTTTGCGTTTAGGGTTAGTGTTGGGTTCGTTTTAGGGTTAGTGTTTGGGTGAAATTTAAGTTAAGAGTGAGGGTTGAGCTTAGGGTTAGGGGTTAGGGTTAGGGTTAAGGTTAGTTTTAGGTTTAGGTTTAAGATTAGGTTTAGGGTTAGGTTTAGGGTAAGTGTTAGGGTTAAATCATGGTTAGGCTAGGGCACGGTTAAGGTTAGAGATAGGGTCAGGTTAAGGGTTGGGGTTAGGTTTAGATGTTAGGGTGAGGGTTAGTGCTAGGTTTCCATTTAAGTTGAGTTTGTAGGGTAAGTTTTAGGGTTGGATTAGGGTTAGAGTTAGTGTCAGGGTTAGGGTTAAGGTTCGGGTTAGGGTTAGGTTTATGGTTAGGATTTGGGTTACGGTCAGGGTTAGGGGGAGATTTAGTGTTATGTTTAGTTTCAGGGTCAGGGTTAGGGTGAAGTTTAGGTTAAGGATGAGGGTTAGGGTTAGGTTTAGTGTTAGGGTTAGGTGTTTGGGTTAAGGTTAGGGTCAGGTTAGGGTTAGGGTTAGGGTTAGGCTTACTGTTAGGGTTAGGTGTTTGGGTTAATGTTAGAGTCAGGTTTAGGGTTAGGTTTAGAGTTAGGATTAGGTTTTGGTTTAAAGTTGGAGTTCGGGATAGGGTGAAGTTTAATTTAAGGGTGAGGGTTGAGCTTAGGGTTTGGGGTAGGGGTTAGGGTTCAGGTTAGGATTAGGTTTAAGGTTAAGGTTAGGTTTAGGGTCAGGTTTAGGGTAAGTGTTAGGATTAAGTCATGTTTAGGTGTAGGTCTAGGATAAGGTTAGAGATAGGGTTAGGTTAAGGGTTGGGTTTAGGTTTAGATGTTAGGGTGTGGGTTAGTGGTAGGTTTCCATTTAAGCTGAGTGTGTAGGGTAATTTTTATGGTTAGGATTAAGGTTAGAGTCAGGGTCAGGGTCAGGGTTAGGGTTAAGTTTAGGGTTAGTTTTATACTTAGGATTGGGTTAGGTTCATGGTCGGGGGAGATTTAGTGTTATGTTTAGTTTTAGGATAGGGTTAGGGTGAAGTTGACGTTAAGCGTGCGGGTTAGGGTTAGGGCTAGGGGTTATTGTTCAGATTAGTGTCAGGGGTAGGGTTAGGGATAGGTTTAGGGTTTGTTTTAGTTTTGTTTAAGGTTAGGGTTTGAATAAAGTTAGGGTAGGTTTAGGGTTATGGTTAGGTCTGGGCTAAGGATTAGGGTTAGAGTTAGGGTTAGGGGTGTTTTGGTTAGGTTTAGGGTAGGGTTTTATTTAGGGTTAGGGTAAGAATTAGAGTTACGTTTACAGTTAAGGTGAAGGTTTTGGGTATGTGTTACGGTTAGGGTTAGGGTTAGAGTTAGGATTAGGGTTTAGGGTTAGGTTTAATTTTATGGTAGGGTTAAAGTTAAGGTTAAGGTTAGGTTAGAGTTAGGGTAGGGTTAGGATTAGGATTAGGTTTAGGGTGAGGTTTAGGGTCAGAGTTATCGTAAGGGTTAGGTGTAGGGTGACTGGTGGGCCAAGGTTAAGGTTAGTGTTAGGTTTAGGGGTAGGGTTAGGGTTAAAGTTAGGGTTAGCTTTAGGTTAGGGATAGGGTGAAGTTTAAGATAGGGTGTGGGTTAGGGTGAGGGTTATGGCTAAAGGTTTGGGTAAGTTTTCAGGTTATTGTTAAGGTTACGTTTAGGGTTAGGGTTAAGTTTATGGGTTATGTTTAGTTCTGGGTTAGGGTTAGATTTTAGGTTAAGGTTAAGTTTAGTGTTACGGTTATGGTTAGGGTTACGGTTTGTTTTAGGCGTTGTGGTTGGGTTGAAGGTTAGTTTTAGCGTCAGGGTTGAGCAGGCTTAGGATTATGGTTAGGATAAGGTGTTAGGGGTTAGAGGTGTAGTTTATGGTTAGGGTTTCGGTGAGGGTTCTGGTTAGGCATTTTGGTTCTGGTCATGGTTAGGTTTGGTTTAGGGTTAGGGTTAGGTTTATGATTAGGTTTCGGGTTAGTGTTAGATTTAGGGTGAGTGTTTGGTTTAAGGTTTGGGTTAGGCTTTGGTGTTAGGGGTTTGGTTTGGGTTAGGGTTATCGTTAGGGCTTAGGGTTTCAGGTTAGTGTTAGGGCTAGCATTAGGGTTAGTGTTGAGGGATACGTTTAGGGGTTCTGGTGAGGGTTACGGTTAGTTTTACAGTTAAGGTGAGGGTTTAGGGCAAGTCTTATGATTAGGGTTAGAGTTAGAGTTACGGTTAGGTTTAGGGTTAGGTTTAGCTGTAGGGTAAGATTTAGGTTTACTTTCAGGTTCAGGGTGAGAGGTAGTGTTCTATTTAGGGTCAAGGTTAGAGTTAGGTTTAGGATTCGGTCTAGGGTTAGGATTAGGATTAGTTTTAGGGTTAAGTTCAGGGCTATTGAAATGCTTAGGTTTAGGGTTACAGGTGGACTAGCATTCTACTTAGAGTTAGGTTTAAGCTTAGGGTTTGGGTTAGGTTTAGGTTTACACTTAAGATTAGGATTAGGGTTTGGATGAAGTTTAGGATAGGGTGAGGGTTATTTTTATGGTTTGGGCAAAGTTTGGTTTTGTGTTCAGCTTAGTGTTAAGGTTAGGTTTAGGGTTCGGTTTTGGGTTAGGGGTTATGTTTAGGGTTTGGGTTACGCTTTGGTTTAGGGTTAGTGTGAAGTTTAGGTTAAGGGTGAGGGTTAGGATAAAGGTTAGGATTAGGTTTATGGTAAGGTGTTAGTGGTTAGAGGTGTAGTTTAGGGTTAGGGTTTGGGTGAGGGTTCCGGTTAGGAATTGTGGTTCTGGTCATGGTTGGGTTTGGTTTAGGTTTATGATTAGGTTTCGGGTTAGTGTTAGAGTTAGGGTGAAAGTTAGGGTTAAGGTTTGGATTAGGCTTTGGTGTTAGGGGTTAGGGTTTGTGTTAGAGTTAGGGTTATCGTTAGGGCTCAGGGGTTTCAGGTTAGTTTTAGGGTTAAGGTTAGGGATTGCATTAGGGTTAGGTTTGGGGGATACGGTTAGGGGTTAGGGTGAGGGTTACGGTTAGTTTTACAGTTAAAGTGTGGGTTTAGGATAAGTGTTATGATTAGGGTTAGAGTTGGAGTTATTTTTAGGTTTAGGGTTAGGTGTAGGGGAAGATTTAGGTTTAGGTCCAGGTTTAGGGTTAGAGTTAGTGTTCTCTTTAGGGTCAAGGGTGCAGTTAGGGTTAGGTTAGGATTAGGTCTAGGGCTAGGATTAGGTTTAGGGTTAATTTCAGGGCTATTGTAAGGGTTAGGTTTAGGGTTACAGATGGACTAGGGCTATGGTTAGAGGTAGGTTTAAGGTTAGGGCTTGGGTTAGGTTTAGGTTTAAGGTAGTGTTAGAGTTTGGATGAAGTTTAGGATAGGGTGAGGGTTATTTTTATGGTTAGGGCTAGAGTTTGGGTTTGTGTTCAGGTTAGCTTTAAGGCTAGGGTTCAGGTTAGGGTTAGGGGTTATGTTTAGGGTTAGGGTTATGTTTTGGTTTAGGGTTAGTGTGAAGTTTAGGTTAAGGGTGAGGGTTAGGATAAGCGTTAGAATTAGGGTTAGGATTATAGTTAGTGTTAGAGGTTAGATTTAGGATGCTAACTTTAGGTTTATGGTTAGGGTTGGGTTAATGTTAGAGTTAGGGTTAGATTAGGTTTAATGTTCGTGTTTGGGTTAGGGATAGGGTTAGGGATAGCATTAGGTTTAGGGTTGGGGATACGGTTAGGGGTTAGGGTGAGGGTTGTGGTTAGGGTGTGGGTTAGGGTTAGGTTTACAGTTAAGGTGAGGGTTTAGGGTAAGTGTTATAGTTAGGGTTCGAGTTCGAGTTTGGGTTAGGTTTAGGGTGAAGTTTCAGTTAATAGTCAGGGTCAGGGTAAGGGTTAGGGTTAAGATTACAGTTAGGGTTAAGTTTAGTGTTAGGGTTAGGGTTAGGGTAGGGGTAAGGTTAGGGTTAAGGCTAGGTTTACGGTAAAGGGTAGGGCTAGGTTAGGGTTAGGTTTAGAGTTAGAGCTAGTACTAGGGTTTAGGGTAAGAGGTAGGGTCAGGTTTAGAGTTTTTGTTAGTTTTAGGGTGGAGTTAAGGTTAAGCTTAGCGTTAGGGTAAGTGTTAGGTTTAGGTCAGGGTTAAGGTTAGGATTAGGGATAGGGTTAGGGTTAGGGAAAGGGTTAGGTGTTCGTGGGAGGGTTAGTGTTAGGTTTACACTTAAGCTGATGGTTTACAGTGTTACGGTTAGGTCGGGGTTGTAGTTAGGGTTAGGATGAGGTTTAAGTTTAGGGCTATATTTAGGGGATAGTTTAGGGTTAGGTTTAGATTTAGGGTTAAGGTTAGGCTTAGGTTTATCTTGAAATTTATGTTAAGGATGAGGGTTAGGGTTAGCGTTAGGGTTAGGTGTTTGGGTTAAGGTTAGGGTTAGGTTTAGGGTTTGGGTTAGGGTTAGGTGTTTCGGTTAATGTTAGGGTCAGGTTTAGGGTAAGGGTTAGGGTTCGGTTTAGGATCAGGCTTAGGGTTAGGATTAGAATTAGGGTTAGTGGTTAGGGTTAGGCTTAGGGTTAAGGTTAGGTTTAGGCTAAAGATCAGGATTTGATTTCGAGTTAGGTGTTAGTGTTTCGGTTAGGTTTAGGGTAGGGTTATATTTAGGGTTAGGTTAAGAGTTAGATTTATGTTTACAGTTACGGTGAGGGTTTTGGGTAAGTGTTACATTTAGGGTTAGGGTTAGGTTTAGGGCTAGGGCTAGGGTTAGGTTTAGATTTCGGGTTACCGGTTAGGGTTAGGTTCAAGTTTATGGTAGGGTAAAGTTAGGGTTAAGGTTTGGTTAGGGTTAGGGTCAGGGTTAGGATTAGGATTAGGTTTAGGGTGAGGGTTAGGGTCAGAGTTATTGTAAGGGTTAGGTTTGGGGTTACAGGTGGGCCAAGGTTAAGGTTAGGGTCAGGGTTAAAGTTAGGGTGTGCTTTAGATTAGGGATAGGGTGAAGTTTAAGATAGGGTGAGGGTTAGGGTTATGGCTAAGGTTTGCTTGAGTTTTCAGGTTAGTGTTAAGGTTATGTTTAGGGTTAGGAATAAGTTTATGGGTTCTGTTTACTTTTAGGGTTGGGGTAGATTTTAGGTTAGGGTTAAGTTCAGTGTTACGGTTAGGGTTAGGTTTACGGTTTGTGTTAGGCATTGTGGTTGGTGTGAGGATTAGGTTTAGGATTAGGGTTGGGTAGGGTTAGGATTCTGGTTATGGTAAGGTGTTAGGGATTAGAGGAGTAGTTTTGGGTTAGGGCTTGGGTGAGGGTTCCGGTTAGGCATTGTGGTTCTGGTCATGGTTAGGTTTGGTTTAGGGTTAGGGTTAGTTTTATGATTAGGTTTAGGGTTAGTGTTAGAGTTAGGGTTAGGCTTTGGTGCGAGGGGTTAGGTTTTGGGTTAGGGTTAGGGTTATCGTTAGGGCTTAGGTTTTCAGGTGAGTGTTAGGGTTAGGGTTAGGGATAGCATTAGGGTTAGCTTTTGGAGGTACGGTTAGGGGTTAGGTGAGGGTTACAGTTAGTATTGCAGTTAAGGTTAGGTTTTAGGACAAGTGTTAGGATTAGGGTTAGAGTTAGAGTTAGGGTTAGGTTTAGGGTTAGGTGCAGGGTAAGTTTTAGGTTTAAGTCCTGGTTTAGGGTTAAAGTTAGTGTTCTATTTAGGGTCAAGTTTAGAGTTCGGGTTAGGTTTAGGATTAGGTCTATTGTTGGGCTTAGGATTAGGGTTAGGTTCAGAGCTATTGTAAGGCTTAGGTTTAGGGTTACAGATGGACTAACTTTACGGTTAGAGTTAGGTTTAAGGTTAGGGTTTGGGCTAGGTTTACGTTTACGGTTATGATTAGGGTTAGGATTTGGTTGAAGTTTAGCATAGGCTGAGGGTTACTTTTAGGGTTAGGGCTAGAGTTTGGGTTTGTGTTCAGGTTAGTGTTATGGTTAGATTTAGGGTCCAGTTTAGGGTTAGGGGTTAGGTTTAGTGTTAGGGTTAGTTTTAGGTTTAGGGTTAGTGTGAAGTTTAGGTTAAGGGTGAGAGTTAGGCTTAGGGTTAGGATTAGGGTTAGTGTTAGACGTTAGGTTTAGGCTGATAGTTTTAGGTTTATGGTTAGGGTAGGTTTAAGTTTAGGGTGAATGTTAGGGTTAGTGTTAGATTAGGGTTACTGTTCGTGTTAGGGTTACAGTTAGGGTTAGGGATAGCATTAGGTTTAGGGTTAGGAATATAGTTAGGGGTTAGGGTGAGGGTTGGGGATATGGTGAGGGTTAGGTTTAGGTTTACAGTTAAGGTGAGGGTTTAGGGTAATTGTTATGGTTAGGGTTAGAGTTAGGGTCATGGTGAAGTTTCAGTTAATAGTGGGGTTCAGGGTTAATGTTAGATTTAGGGTTAAGGTTAGTGTTAGGGTTAGGTTTAGGTTAGGGTTAAGGTAGCGGTCAGGTTAGGGTTAAGACTAGGTTTACGGTAAAGTGTAAGGCTAGGTTAGGGTTAGGTTTAGAGTTAGTGCTAGGGTTTAGGGTTAGGGTTAAGGTCAGGTTTAGAGTTATTGTTAGGTTTACGGTTAAGGTTAGGGTAGAGTTCAGGTTAAGTTGAAGGTTAGGGTAAGAGTTAGGTTTATGTCAGGTTTAGGGTTAGGATGAGGGATAGGGTTAGGGTTAGGGAAAGGGTTAGGGTTTCGTGTGAGGATTAGTGTTATGTTTACATTAAGCTGATGTTTTTGGGTGTTACAGTAATGTTTAGGGTTAGAGTTAGGTTAGGTTTAGAGTTAGGGCTAGAGTATGGTGATAGTGCTTTAGGTTTAGGTTTAGGGTGGAATTTAGGTTAAGGATGAGGGTTAGGGTTGGGGTAGGTGTTTGGATTAAGGTTAGGGTCAGGTTTAGGGTTTTGGTTTAGAGTTCAGGTTAGATTCAGGGTTAGATTTAGATTTAGGTTTAGGGTTAGGTTTAGTGTTAGTTTAGCTTAGGGTTAGGGTTTGAATGAAGTTAGGGTAGGTTTAGGGTTATGGTTAGGTTGAAATTTTGGTTAAGTGTGAGGGTTTGGTTTCGGGTTAGGATTAGAGTTAGGGTTAGTGGTTAAGGTTAGGTTTAGGGTTAAGGTTAGGTTTAGGCTAAGCATTAGGGTTAGAGTTAGGGTTAGTGGTTAGTGTTTCAGTTAGGTTTAGGATAGGGTTATAATTAGGGTTAAGTTTAGGGTTACGGTAAGAGTTAGATTTACGTTTACAGTTAAGGTGAGGGTTTTGCGTAACTGTTACGGTTAGGGTTGGGGCTAGGTTTAGGGTTAGAGTTGGGTTAGGGGTTAGGTTTAGGTTAAGTTTATGGTAGGCTTAAAGTTAGGGTTAAGGTTAGGTTAGGGTTAGGGTCAGGGTTAGGATTAGAATTAGGTTTCGGGCAAGGGTTAGTGTCAGAGTTATTATAAGGGTTAGGTTTAGGGTTACAGATGGGCCAAGGTTAAGGTTAGGGTTAGGTTTAGGGGTTGGATTAGGGTTAAAGTTAGGGTTAGCTTTAGGTTAGGGATAGGGTGAAGTAAAGTAGGGTGAGGGTTAGGGATATGGCTAAGGTTTGGGTTCGTTTTCAGGTTAGTGTTAAGTTTAAGTTTAGGGTTAGCGTTAAGTTTACGGGTTCTGTTTAGTTTTAGGGTTAGGGTTAGATTTTAGGTTAGGGTTAAGTGTAACAGTTAGGGTTACGATTTGTGTTAGGCATTGTGGTTGGGGTGAGTGTTAGGTTTATGGTTAGGGTTGGGTAGAGTTAGGATTATGGTTATGGTAAGGTGTTAGGGTTTAGAGGTGTAGTTTAGGGTTAGGGTTTGGGTGAGGGTTTCGGTTAGGCATTGTGGTTCTGGTCATGGTTAAGTTTGGTTCAGAGTTAGGGTTAGGTTTATGATTAGGTTTCGGGTTAGTGTTAGAGTTAGGGTGAGGGATAGTGTTAAGGTTTAGGTTAGGTTTTGGTGTTATGGGTTAGGGTTTGCGTTAGGGTTTGCGTTAGAAAGAAAAGAGAATAGCAAGAGGCCTTTTCTGCCCGGCTGCTTTCCCAAGCCCTTCCAGCTAAAACTATGTCGTTGCTCCTCTGGAAGGATCCCTGTACCGCGAAGTAGGTTTTCAGAAGAAGCCCTGCGTTTGCAAGAGCAAAGGAGCAATTCGTTGCAGGAAAGAGGAAGGAAAGAAAGTTTCTCTCCCTCTGCCTGCTTTGCTCAGAGGACTGGATGAAGTCAGGGAGTTCTCCCTTTCACTGAGAAACGTGCGGGCTGCTGTTGCCTGTGCGCTCTCTTCTTTGCAAAAGAGTCTGCAGTTCCACGCTTTGAACCGTGGAAAGGCGCCGGGCTCTGCTAAGACTTCCCCCGGCGCTTCGTTTGCCCTGGGCCAAAGCGAGCCTTCACATTAGCTGAACGCCAACACTGCATACTCGTTCGACTTCCAGAACAGGGCTACCGCGAGGCAGTTTTCCGGGGGATAACGGCCCTTCGCGAAGGGCATATCTGCCGAGCTCATTGCGGGAAAGCGAAAGCAAAGGACGCTTTTCTCCCTCTAACCGCTTTCGTCAGAGGAACGGGGAAAGTCACAGTGTTCTTTCTCTCACTGAGATACACACAATCTGACGTTGCCTCTGAGCTCCGTTGCTGGCAAAGAACTGAAACTGACATGCATTCCTGTGGGGAAACACAGGGCTTTGCTAGGATTTCTCTAGGCAGTGTGTTTTCCCTGGGGCTCACTGTAGCAACACTATCTCGCCGGGGCAGCACTGAATGGGATTTCCTCTGCCAGGAGAGAGCTGCTGCTTTCTAGTTTGTGCTGGGAAACCTTGCTTTGGCAAGTGCGAATTGACCGCATTCAGGCAGAAAGAAAAGAGAATAGCAAGAGGCCTTTTCTCCCCGGCTGCTTTCCCAAGCCCTTCCAGCTAAAACTATGTCGTTGCTCCTCTGGAGGGATCCCTGCACGGTGACGTAGTTTCTCAGAAGAAGCCCTGCGTTTGCAAGAGCAAATGAGGAATTCGTTGCAGGAAAGAGGAAGGAAAGAAAGTTTCTCTCCCTCTGCCTGCTTTGCTCAGAGGACTGGATGAAGTCAGGGAGTTCTCCCTTTCACTGAGAAACGTGCGGGCTGCTGTTGCCTGTGCGCTCTCCTCTTTGCACTAGAGTCTGCAGTTCCACGCTTTGAACCGTGGAAAGGCGCCGGGCTCTGCTAAGACTTCCCCCGGCGCTTCGTTTGCCCTGGGCCAAAGCGAGCCTTCACATTAGCTGAACGCTAACACTGCATACTCGTTCCACTTCCAGAACAGGGCTACCACGAGGCAGTTTTCCGGGGGATAACGGCCCTTCGCGAAGGGCAGATCTGCCGAGCTCATTGCGGGAAAGCGAAAGCAAAGGACGCTTTTCTCCCTCTAACTGCTTTCGTCAGAGGAACGGGGGAAGTCACAGTGTTCTTTCTCTCACTGAGATACACACAATCTGACGTTGCCTCTGAGCTCCGTTGCTGGCGAAGAACTGAAATGGACATACATTTCTTTGGGGAAACACAGGGCTTTGCTAGGATTTCTCTAGGCAGTGTGTTTTAAACCCCTAACAACAAACAACACTAACCCTCTAACAACAACAAACACTAACCTCCTGAATAAAAGCAACACTAACCCCCAACAACAACCAACACTAACCCCCTAACAACAAACAACACGAAAACCCTAACAACAAACTCCACTAAACCCCAAGAAACAACTCTAAACGCCTAAAAACAAAGAATGCTAAACACTTAACAAGAAACAACACTAACACCCTAACCACAACCAACCCTAACATCATAACAACAAAGAACACTAACACCCTAAGAACAAACAACACTAACCCGCAACAAAAAACAACAGTAACCCCCTTAGAACAAGAACCCTAACCCCCTAACAACAAACAACCCTAAACCACTAATAACAAACAAAACTAACCCCGGAACAACAAACAACACTAACCCCCTAACAACAAACAACACTAAGCCCTTAACAACAAACAACCCTAACCCTGAACAAGAAACATCCCTAACGCCTTAACAACGAACAACATAATCAAACAGCAAACAACACTAACCCACTAAGAACAAACACTAACCCCGTAACAACAAATTACCCTAACCCCGTAACAACAAACAACCCTAACTTACTAACAACAAACAACATTAACCAGCTAACAACAAACAACACTAACCGCCTAACAACCAATAACCCTAAATCCCTAATAACAAACAACACTAACCCCTAACAACAAAAAACCCTAATGCACTAACAACAAACAACCCTAACACGCTAAAAACCAACAACACTAACCCCCTAACCACAAACAGCACTAACCCAATCAAAACAAAAAACACTAACCCCCTAACAACAACCAACACTTTCCCCGTAACAACAAACAACACTAACCCCTTAGCAAGAACCAACACTAACCCCCTAACAAGAAAGAACACTAAACCCCTAACAACAAACCACCCTAAGCCCCTAACAACAAACAACACTAAACCCCTAACAACAAACAACACTAACCCCCTAACATCAAACTAACCTAACCCCCTAACAACAAACAACCCTAAGCCACTAAAAACAAACAACACTAACCCCCTAACAGGAAACTACCCTAACCTCGTAACCAAAAATACCCTAACCCCGTAAGAACACACACCCCTAAGCCCCTAACAACAAACAACACTAACACACTAACAACCAACAACCCTGAACCTCTAAAACCAAACAAAACGAACCCCCTAACAACTATCAACACCAACACTGTAACAACAAACACTAACCCCCTAACAACAAAGAACCCTAACTCCCTAACAACCAACTACACTAACCTCCTAACCACAAACAGCAATAACCCAGTAAAAACAAAGAACACTAACCCCCTAACAGCAACCAACACTTACCCCCTAAAAACAAACAACACTAACCCCCTAACAGGAAACAACCCTAATCCCCTAACAACAAACAACCCTAAGCCCCTAAGAACAAAAAACTCTAAACACCGAACAACAAACAACACTAAACCCCTAACCACAAACTACACTAACCCCCTAACAACCAACAACACTAACCCCCTAACCACAAACTACACTAACACCCTAACAACAAACAACACTAAACCCCAACAAGAAACAAACCTAAACCCCTAACAACAAACAACACTAACCCCTAACAACCAACAACACTAACTCCCTAACCCCAAACAGCACTAACCCACTAAGAACAAAAAACACTAACCTACTAACAACAACCAACACTAACGCCCTAAGAACAAACAACACTAACCCCCTAACAACAAACAACCCTAACCCCCTAACAAAAAACAACCGTAACCAAACAACAAAGAACCCTAACCCACTAACAACAAACAACACTAACTCTATAACAAGAAACTACACTAACCCCGTAACAACAAAAAATCCTATCCCCGTAATAACAAAGAACACTAACCCCGTAACAACAAACAACCCTAACCCCCTAACAGCAAACAACCCTAACCCCCTAACAACCAATAACCCTAACCGCCTAACAACAACCAACACTTTCCCCCTAAAAACAAACAACACTAACCCCCTAACAACAAACAACCCTAACCGCCTAAACAACCAGCAACACTAACCCCCTAACCACCAATACGACTAAGCCAGTAAAAACAAAAAAAACTAACCCCCTAGCAACAACCAACACTTATCCCCTAAAAACAAACAACACTAACCCCCAACAAGAAAGAACCCAAATCCTCTAACAGCAAACAACTCTAACCCCCTAACAGCAAAAAACTCTGAACCCCTAACAACAAACAACACTAACACCCTAACAACAAAAACCACTAAACCGCAACAACAAACAACCCTAAACCCCTAACAACAAACAACACTAACACCCTAACAACAAAAACCACTAAACCCCAACAAGAAACAACACTAAACCCCTAACAACAAACACTAACCCCCTAACAATAAACAACACTAAACCCCTAACAAGAAACTAACCTAACCCTGTAACAACAAACAACCCTAACCTCCTAACAACAAACAACCTTAACCCCCTAACAACAAACAACCCTAAACCCCTAACAACAAACAATCCTAACCACGTAACAACCAACAACGCACACCCCCTATCCACAAACAACACTAACACGGTAACCACAAACAACACTAACCCCGTAAGAACAAACTACACTAACCCCCTAACAACAAACAACACTAACACCCTAACAAGAAAAACTACTAAACCCCAACAAGAAACAACCCTAAACCCCTAACAACAAACACTAACCCCCTAACAACAAACAACACTAAACCCCTAACAAAAAACTAACCTAAACCCGTAACAACAAACAACCCTAACCTCCTAACAACAAACAACCTTAAACCCCTAACAACAAACAACCCTAAACCCCTAACAACAAACAACACTAACACCCTAACAACAAAAACCACTAAACCCCAACAAGAAACAACACTAAACCCCTAACAACAAACACTAACCCCCTAACAACAAACAACACTAAACCCCTAACAATAAACTAACCTAACCCTGTAACAACAAACAACCCTAACCTCCTAACAACAAACAACCCTAACAACCTAACAAACAACAACACTAAGCCCCTAACCACAAACAACACTAACACCCTAACAACTAAAACTACTAAACCCCAACAAGAAACAACCCTAAACCCCTAACAACAAACACTAACCCCCTAACAACAAACAACACTAAACCCCTAACAAGAAACAAACCTAACCCCGTAACAACAAACAACCCTAACCTCCTAACAACAAACAACCTTAAACCCCTAAGAACAAACAACCCTAAACCTCTAACAACAAAGAACACTAACACCCTAACAACAAAAACCACTAAACCCCAACAAGAAACAACACTAAACCCCTAACAACAAACACTAACCTCCTAACAACAAACAACACTAAACCCCTAACAAGAAACTAACCTAACCCTGTAACAACAAACAACCCTAACCTCCTAACAACAAACAACCTTAACCCCCTAACAACAAACAACCCTAAACCTCTAACAACAAACAATCCTAACCCCCTAACAACCAACAACGCACACCCCCTAACCACAAACAACACTAACCCCGTAAGAACAAGCAACACTAACCCCCTAACAACAAACAACACTAACACCCTAACAACAAAAACTACTAAACCCCAACAAGAAACAACCCTAAACCCCTAACAACAAACACTAACCCCCTAACAACAAACAACACTAAACCGCTAACAAGAAACTAACCTAAACCCGTAACAACAAACAACCCTAACCTCCTAACAACAAACAACCTTAAACCCCTAACAACAAACAACCCTAAACCCCTAACAACAAACACTAACACCCTAACAACAAAAACCACTAAACCCCAACAAGAAACTCTAAACCCCTAACAACAAACACTAACCCCCTAACAACAAACAACACTAAACCCCTAACAACAAACACTAACCCCCTAACAACAAACAACACTAAACCCCTAACAAGAAACTAACCTAACCCCGTAACAACAAACAACCCTAACCTCCTAACAACAAACAACCTTAACCCCCTAAACAACCAACAACAATAACCCCCTAACCACCAACAGCACTAACCCAGTAAAACCAAAAAAAACTAACCCCCTAACAACAACCAACACTTATCCCCTAAAAACAAACAACACTAACCCCCAACAAGAAAGAACCCAAATCCTCTAAGAACAAACAACTCTAACCCCCAACAACAAAAAACTCAGAACCCCTAACAACAAGCAACACTAAAACACTAACAACAAACAACCCTTACCTCCTAACAACCAAGAGCACTAACCCCCTAAGCAAAAACACTAACACCCTAACAACAAAACCCACTAAACCCCAACAAGAAACAACCCTAAACACCTAACAGCAAACAACACTAACCCCCTAACAACAAACAACACTAACACCCTAACAACAAAGATCAATAACCCCCTAAAAACAAACAACACTAAGCCCCAACAACAAACCACACTAACTCTCTAACAACAACCCTAATCCCCTAACTACACTCAACACTAACCCACTAACAACAAACAAAACTACCCCCTAAAAAACAACACAAACCCCAAACAACAAACAACTCTCACACCCTAACAACAAACAACACTAACCCCCAAACAACAACAACACTAACCCCAAAAAAGGACAACACTAACACCCTAACAACAAACACTACTAAACCCCAACTAGGAACAACCCTAACCCCCTAACAACAAACAACACTAACCCCCTAACAACAAACAACCCTAAACCCCTAACATCAAAGAAAACTAACACCCTAACAACAAACAACCCTAACGCCCTAACAACAAACAACACTAACCCCCGAACAGCAAACAACCCTAAACCCTAAAAACCAGAAACACTAACCCACTAACAACAAACAACAATAACCCACTAAGAACAAACAACCCTAACACCCTAACAACAAACAACCTTAAACCTCTAACAACAAACAACCCTAAACCCTTAACAACAAACAATCCTAACCCCCTAACCACCAACAACACTCACCCCCTAACCACAAACAACACTAACACCCTAACCACAAACAACACTAACCCCGTAAGAACAAACAACACTAACCCCGTAACAACAAACAACACTAACACCCTAACAACAAAAACCACTAAAGCCAACAAGAAACAACCATAAACCCCTAAATACAAACAACACTAACCCCCTAACAACAAACAACACCAACACCCTAACAACAAAAACTACTAAACCCCAACAAGAAACAACCCTAAACCCCTAACAACAAACACTAACCCCCTAACAACAAACAACACTAAAACCCTAACAAGAAACTAACCTAACCCTGTAACAACAAACAACCCTAACCTCCTAACAACAAACCACCTTAACCCCCTAACAACAAACAAGCCTAAAGCCCTAACAACAAACAACCCTAACCCCCTAACAACCAACAACGCTCACCCCTAACCACAAACAACACTAACACCCTAACCACAAACAACACTAACCCCGTAAGAACAAACAACACTAACCAACTAACAACAAACAACACTAACAACCTAACCGCAAACAACATTAACACCCTAACAACAAAAACTACTAAACCCCAACAAGAAGCAACCCTAAACCCCTAACAACAAACACTAACCCCCTAACAGCAAACAACACTAAACCCCTAACAAGAAACTAACCTAATCCCGTAACAACAAACAACCCTAACCTCCTAACAGCAAACAACCTTAAACCCCTAACAACAAACAACCCTAAACCCCTAACAACAAACAACACTAACACCCTAACAACAAAAACCACTAAACCCCAACAAGAAACAACACTAAACCCCTAACAACAAACACTAACCCCCTAACAACAAACAACACTAAACCCCTAACAAGAAACTAACCTAACCCTGTAACAACAAACAACCCTAACCTCCTAACAAAAAACAACCTTAACCCCCTAACAAACAACAACACTAACCCCCTAACCACAAACAACACTAATACCCTAACAACAAAAACTACTAAACCCCAACAAGAAACAGCCCTAAACCCCAAACAACAAACACTAACCCCCTAACAACAAAAAACACTAAACCCCGAACAAGAAACTAACCTAACCCCGTAACAACAAACAACCCTAACCTCCTAACAACAAACAACCTTAAACCCCTAACAACAAACAACCCTAAAACCCTAACAACAAACAACACTAACACACTAACAACAAAAAACACTAAACCCCAACAAGAAACAACACTAAACCCCTAACAACAAACACTAACCCCCTAACAACAAACAACACTAAACCCCTAACAAGAAACTAACCTAACCCTGTAACAACAAACAACCCTAACCTCCTAACAACAAATAACCCTAACCCCCTAACAAACAACACTAACCCCCTAACCACAAACAACACTAACACCCTAACAACAAAAACTACTAAACCCCAACAAGAAACAACCCTAAACCCCTAGCAACAAACACTAACCCCCTAACAACAAACAACACTAAACCCCTAACAAGAAACTAACCTAACCCTGTAACAACAAACAACCCTAACCACCTAACAACAAACAACCTTAACCCCCTAACAACAAACAACCCTAAACGCCTAACAACAAACAATCCTAACCCCCTAACAACCAACAACGCACACCCCCTATCCACAAACAACACTAACACCCTAACCACAAACAACACTAACCCCGTAAGAACAAACAACACTAACCTCCTAACAACAAACAACACCAACACCCTAACAAGAAAAACTACTAAACCCCAAAAAGAAACAACCCTTAACCCCTAACAACAAACACTAACCCCCTAACAACAAACAACACTAAACCCGTAACAAGAAACTAACCTAAACCCGTAACAACAAACAACCCTAACCTCCTAACAACAAACAACCTTAAACCCCTAACAACAAACAACCCTAAACCCCTGACAACAAACAACACTAACACCCTAACAACAAAAACCACTAAACCCCAACAAGAAACAACACTAAACCCCTAACAACAAACACTAACCCCCTAACAACAAACAACACTAAACCCCTAACAAGAAACTAACCTCACCCTGTAACAACAAACAACCCTAACCTCCTAACAAAAAACAACCTTAACCCCCTAACAAACAACAACACTAACCCCCTAACCACAAACAACACTAACACCCTAACAACAAAAACTACTAAACCGCAACAAGAAACAGCCCTAAACCCCTAACAACAAACACTAACCCCCTAAGAACAAAAAACACTAAACCCCTAACAAGAAACTAACCTAACCCCGTAACAACAAACAACCCTAACCTCCTAACAACAAACAACCTTAAACCCCTAACAACAAACAACCCTAAACCCCTATCAACAAACAACACTAACACCCTAACAACAAAAACCACTAAACTCCAACAAGAAACAACACTAAACCCCTAACAACAAACACTAACACCCTAACAACAAACAACACTAAACCCCTAACAAGAAACTAACCTAACCCTGTAACAACAAAGATCCTTAACCTCCTAACAACAAACAACCTTAACCCTCTAACAACAAACAACCCTAAACCCCTAACAACAAACCATCCTAACCCCCTAACAACCAACAACGCACACCCCCTAACCACAAACAACACTAACACCCTAACCACAAACAACACTAACCCCGTAAGAACAAACAACACTAACCCCCTAACAACAAACAACACTAACACCCTAACAACAAAAACTACTAAACCCCAACAAGAAACAACCCTAAACCCCTAACAACAAACACTAACCCCCTAACAACAAACAACACTAAACTCCTAACAAGAAACTAACCTAACCCCGTAACAACAAACCACCCTAACCTCCTAACAACAAACAACCTTAAACCCCTAACAACAAACAACCCTAAACCCCTAACAACAAACAACACTAACACCCTAACAACAAAAACCACTAAACCCAACAAGAAACAACACTAAACCCCTAACAACAAACACTAACCCCCTAACAACAAACAACCTAAACCCCTAACAACAAACAATCCTAACCCCCTAAGAACCAACAACGCTCACCCCTAACCACAAACAACACTAACACCCTAACCACAAACAACACTAAACCCGTAAGAACAAACAACGCTAACCCCCAACCACAAACAACACTAACACCCTAACAACGAAAACTACTAAACCCCAACAAGAAACACCCTAAACCCCTAACAACAAACACTAACCCCCTAACAACAAACAACACTAAACCCCTAACAAGAAACTAACCTAACCCCGTAACAACAAACAACCCTAACCTCCTAACAACAAACAACCTTAACGCCCTAACAACAAACAACCCTAAACCCCTAACAACAAACAATCCTAACCCCGAACAACCAACAACGCTCACCCCCTAACCACAAACAACACTAACACCCTAACCACAAACAACACTAACCCCGTAAGAACAAACAACACTAACCCCCTAACTACAAACAACACTAACACCCTAACAACAAAAACTACTAAACCCCAACAAGAAAGAACCCTAAACCCCTAACAACAAACACTAACCCCCTAACAACAAACAACACTAAAGCCCTAACAAGAAACTAACCTAACCCCGTAACAACAAACAACCCTAACCTCCTAACAACAAACAACCTTAAACCCCTAACAACAAACAACCTTAAACCCCTAACAACAATCAACACTAACACCCTAACAACAAAAACCACTAAACCCCAACAAGAAACAACACTAAACCCCTAACAACAAACACTAACCCCCTAACAACAAACAACACTAAACCCCTAACAAGAAACTAACCTAACCCTGTAAAAACAAACAACCCTAACCTCCTAACAACAAACAACCCTAACCCCCTAACAAGCAACAACACTAACCCCCTAACAACAAACAACACTAACACCCTAACAACAAAAACTACTAAACCCCAACAAGAAACAACCCTAAACCCCTAAAAACAAACAATAACCCCCTAACAACAATAAACTCGGAACCCCTAACAACAAGCAACACTAACCCACTAACAACAAACAACCCTAAACCGCTAGCAACAAACAACACTTACCCCCTAACAACCAACACCACTAACCCCCTAAGCAAAAACACTAACTCCCTAAGAACAAAACCCACTAAACCCCAACAAGAAACAATCCTAAACACCTAACAACAAACAACACTAACCCCCTAACTACAAAAAACACTAACACCCTAACAACAAAGATCAATAACCCCCTAAAATCAAACAACACTAAGCCCCAACAACAAACAACACTAACCCTCAAACAACAACCCTAATCCCCTAACTACAAACAACACTAACCCACTAACAACAAACAAAACTAACCCCCTAAAGAACAACAGAAACCCCAAACAACAAACAACTCTCACACCCTAACAAAAAACAACACTAACCCCCTAACAACAACAACACTAACCCCCAAAAATGGACAACACTAACACCCTAACAACAAACACTACTAAACCCCAACTAGGAACAACCCTAACCCCCTAACAACAAACAACCCTAAACCCCTATCATCAAAGAACACTAACACCCTAACAACAAACAACCCTAACGCCCTAACAACAAAAAAAACTAACCCCCGAACAGCAAACAACCCTAAACCCTAAACATCAGAAACACTAACCCACTAACAACAAACAACCCTAACCCACTAAGAACAAACAACCCTAACACCCTAACAACAAACAACCTTAAACCCCTAACAACAAACACTAACCCCCTAAAAACAAACAACACTAAACCCCTAACAAGAAACTAATCTAACCCTGTAACAACAAACAACCCTAACCTCCTAACAACAAACAACCTTAACCCCCTAACAACAAACAACCCTAAACCCCTAACAACAAACAACACTAACACCCTAACAACAAAAAACACTAAACCCCAACAAGAAACAACACCAAACCCCTAACAACAAACACTAACCCCCTAACAACAAACAACACTAAACCCCTAACAAGAAACTAACCTAACCCTGTAACAACAAACAACCCTAACCTCCTAACAACAAACAACCTTAACCCCCTAACAACAAACAACCCTAAACCCCTAACAACAAACAATCCTAACCCCCTAACAACCAACAACGCTAACCCCCTGACCACAAACACTAACACCCTAACCACAAACAACACTAACCCCGTAAGAACAAACAACACTAACCCCCTAACAACAAACAACACTAACACCCTAACAACAAAAACCACTAAAGCCCACCAAGAAACAACCCTAAACCCCTAAATACAAACAACACTAAACCCCTAACCAGAAACAACACTAACAACCTAACAACAAAAACCACTAAACCTCAAAAAGAAACAACCCGAAACCCCTATATAGAAACAACACTAACCACCTAACAACAACCCTAACCCCCTAACAACAAACAACCCTAACCCCCAACAACAAACTACTCTAACCCACTAACAACAATGAACCCTAAGCCCCTAACAACAAAGAACCCTAACTCTCTAACAAGAAACGACACTAACCCCCTAACAACAAAAAACACTAACCCCCAACAACAAACACCAATAACCCCCTAACAACAATCCTAACAACCTAACAACAAACAACACTAACCCCCTAAAAATAAACTACTCTAAACCCCTAAAAACAAACAACCCTAACCCCCTAACAGCAAGCAACCCTAAACCCCTAACAACAAACAACCCTAACCTTCTAACAACAAACAACCCTAACCCCATAACAAAAAAAACACTAACCCCCTAACCACAAACAACACTAACACCCTAACAACAAAAACTACTAAACCCCAACAAGAAACAACCCTAAACCCCTAACAACAAACACTAACCCCCTAACAACAAACAACACTAAACCCCTAACAAGAAACTAACCTAACCTGTAACAACAAACAACCCTAACCTCCTAACAACAAACAACCTTAACCCCCTAACAACAAACAACACTAAACCCCTAACAACAAACAATCCTAACCCCCTAACAACCAACAACGCTCACCCCCTAACCACAAACAACACTAACACCCTAACCACAATCAACACTAACCCCGTAAGAACAAACAACACTAACCCCCTAACCACAAACAACACTAACACCCTAACAACAAAAAACACTAAACCACAAGAAGAAACAACACTAAACCCCTAACAACAAACACTATCACCCTAATAACAAACACCAAACCCCTAACAAGAAACTAACCTAACCCTGTAACAACAAACAACCCTAACCTCCTAACAACAAACAACCTTAACCCCCTAAGAAGAAACAACCCTAAACCCCTAACAACAAACAATCCTAACCCCCTAACAACCAACAACGCACACCCCCTATCCACAAACAACACTAACACCCTAACCACAAACAACACTAACCCCGTAAGAACAAACAACACTAACCCCCTAACCACAAACAACACTAACACCCTAACAACAAAAACCACTAAAGCCCAACAAGAAACAACACTAAACCCCTAACAACAAACACTAACCCCCTAACAACAAACAACACTAAACCCCTAACAAGAAACTAACCTAACCCTGTAACAACAAACAACCCTAACCTCCTAACAACAAATAACCCTAACTCCCTAACAGACAACAACACTAACCCCCTAACCACAAACAACACTAACACCCTAACAACAAAAACCACTAAACCCCAACAAGAAACAACCCTAAACCCCTAACAACAAACACTAACCCCCTAACAACAAACAACACTAAACCCCTAACAAGAAACTAACCTAACCCTGTAACAACAAACAACCCTAACCTCCTAACAACAAACAACCTTAACCCCCTAACAACAAACAACCCTAAACCCCTAACAACAAACACTAACCCCCTAACAACAAACAACACCAACACCCTAACAACAAAAACTACTAAACCCCAACAAGAAACAACCCTAAACAACTAACAACAAACACTAACCCCCTAACAACAAACAACACTAAACCCCTAACAAGAAACTAACCTAACCCCGTAACAACAAACAACCCTAACCTCCTAACAACAAACAACCTTAAACCCCTAAAAACAAACAACCCTAAACCCCTAACAACAAACAACACTAACACTCTAACAACAAAAACCACTAAACCCCAACAAGAAACAACACTAAACCCCTAACAACAAACACTAACCCCCTAACAACAAACAACACCAAACCCCTAACAAGAAACTAACCTAACCCTGTAACAACAAACAGCCCTAACCTCCTAAAAAACAAACAACCTTAACCCTCTAACAACAAACAACACTAAACCCCTAACAACAAACAATCCTAACCCCCTAACAACCAACAACGCTCACGCCCTAACCAAAAAAACACTAACCCTGTAAGAACAAACAACACTAACCCCCTAACAACAAACAACACTAAACCCCTAACAAGAAACTAACGTAACCCCGTAACAACAAACAACCCTAACCTCCTAACAACAAACAACCTTAAACCCCTAACAACAAACAACCCTAAACCCCTAACAACAATCAACACTAACACCCTAACAACAAAAACCACTAAACCCCAACAAGAAACAACACTAAACCCCTAACAACAAACACTAACCCCCTAACAACAAACAACCCTAAACCCCTAACAACAAACAATCCTAACCCCCTAACAACCAACAACACTCACCCCTAACCACAAACAACACTAACACCCTAACCACAAACAACACTAACCCCCTAACAACAAACACCACTAACCCCCTAACAACAATCCTAACAACCTAACAACAAACAACACTAACCCCCTAAAAATAAACTCCTCTAAACCCCTAACGACAAACAACCCTAACCCCCTAACAACAAACAACCCTAAACCCCTAACAACAAACAACCCTAACCCCCTAACAAACAACAACACTAACCCCTTAACCACAAACAACACTAACACCCTAACAACAAAAACTACTAAACCCCAACAGGAAACAATCCTAAACCCCTAACAACAAACAGTAAAACCTTAACAAAAAACTAACCTAACCCCGTAACAACAAACAACCCTAACCTCCTAACAACAAACAACCTTAAACCCCTAACAACAAACAACTCTAAACTCTTAACAACAAACAGCACTAACACCCTAACGACAAACAACACTAACCCCGTAAGAACAAACAACACTAACCCCCTAACAACAAACAATACTAACACCCTAACAACAAAAACCACTAAAGCCCAACAAGAAACAACCCTAAAACCCTAAATACAAACAACACTAACCCCCTAACAACAAACAACACCAACAACCTAAGAACAAAAACTACTAAACCCCAACAAGAAACAACCCTAAACCCCTAACAAGAAACACTAACCCAATAACAACAAACAAAACTAAACCCCTAACAAGAAACTAACCTAACCCCATAACAACAAACAACCCTAACCTCCTAACAAAAAACAACCTTAAACCCCTAACAACAAACAACCCTAAACCCCTAACAACAAACAACACTAACACCCTAACAACAAAAACCACTACACCCCAACATGAAACAACACTAAACTCCTAACAACAAACACTAACCCCCTAACAACAAACAACACTAAACCCCTAACAGGAAACTAACATAACCCTGCAACAACAAACAACCCTAACCTCCTAACAACAAACAACCCTAACCCCCTAACAAACAACAACACTAACCCCCTAACCACAAACAACACTAACACCCTAACAACAAAAACTACTAAACCCCAACAAGAAACAACCCTAAACCCCTAACAACAAACACTAACCCCCTAACAACAAACAACACTAATCCCCTAACAAGAAACTAACCTAACCCCGTAACAACAAACAACCCTAACCTCCTAACAACAAACAACCTTAAACCCCTAACAACAAACAACCCTAAACCCCTAACAACAAACAACACTAACACCCTAACAACAAAAAACACTAAACCCCAACAAGAAACAACCCTAAACCCCTAACAACAAACACTAACCCCCTAACAACAAACAACACTAAACACCTAACAAGAAACTAACCTAACCCTGTAAAAACAAACAACCCTAACCTCCTAACAACAAACAACCTTAACCCCCTAACAACAAACAACCCTAAACCCCTAACAACAAACAATCCTAACCCCCTAACAACCAACAACGCACACCCCCTAACAGGAAACAACACTAACCCCCTAACCACAAACAACACTAACACCCTAACAACAAAAACTACTAAACCCCAACAAGAAACAACCCTAAACCCCTAACAACAAACCCTAAACCCCTAACAACAAACAACACTAAACCCCTAACAAAAAACTAACCTTACCCCGTAACAACAAACAACCCTAACCTTCTAACAACAAAGAACACTAACCCCCTAACAAACAACAACACTAATCCCCTAACCACAAACAACACTAACACCCTAACAAGAAAAACTACTAAACCCCAACAAGAAACAACCCTAAACCCCTAACAACAAACACTAACCCCCTAACAACAAACAACACTAAACCCCTAACAAGAAACTAACCTAACCCCGTAACAACAAACAACCCTAACCTCCTAACAACAAACAACCTTAAACCCCTAACAACAAACAACCCTAAACCCCTAACAACGAACAACACTAACACCCTAACAACAAAAACCACTAAACCCCAACAAGAAACAACAGTAGACCCCTAACAACAAACACTAACCCCCTAACAAAAAACAACACTAAACCCCTAACAAGAAACTAACCTAACCCTGTAAGAACAAACAACCCTAACCTCCTAACAACAAACAACCTTAGCCCCCTAACAGCAAACAACCCTAAATCCGTAACAGCAAACAACCCTAAATCCCTAACAACAAACAATCCTAACCCCCTAACAACCAACAACGCTCACCCCCTAACCACAAACAGCACTGACAGCCTGACCACAAACAACACTAACCCCGTAAGAACAAACAACACTAACCCCCTAACAACAAACAACACTAACACCCTAACAACAAAAACTACTAAACCCCAACAAGAAACAACCCTAAACCCCTAACAACAAACACTAACCCCCTAACAACAAACAACACTAAACACCTAACAAGAAACTAACCTAACCCCGTAACAACAAACAACCCTAACCTCCTAACAACAAACAACCTTAAACCCCTAACAACAAACAACCGTAAACCCCTAACAACAAACAACACTAACACCCTAACAACAAAAACCACTAAACCCCAACAAGAAACAACACTAAACCCCTAACAACAAACACTAACCCCCTAACAACAAACAACACTAAACACCTAACAAGAAACTAACCTAACCCTGTAACAATAAACAACCCTAACCTCTAACAACAAACAATCCTAACCCGCTAACAAACAACAACTCTAACCCACTAACCACAAACAACACTAACACCCTAACAACAAAAACTACTAAACCCCAACAAGGAACAACCCTAAACCCGTAACAACAAACACTAACCCCCTAACAACAAACAACACTAAACCCCTAACAAGAAACTAACCTAACCCCGTAACAACAAACAACCCTAACCTCCTAACAACAAACAACCTTAAACCCCTAACAACAAACAACCCTAAACCCCTAACAACGAACAACACTAACACCCTAACAACAAAAACCACTAAACCCCAACAAGAAACAACAGTAGACCCCTAACAACAAACACTAACCCCCTAACAACAAACAACACTAAACCCCTAACAAGAAACTAACCTAACCCTGTAACAACAAACAACCCTAACCTCCTAACAACAAACAACTTTAACCCCCTAAACAACCAACAACACTAACCCCCTAACCACCAACAGCACTAACCCAGTAAAAACAAAAAAACTAACCACCTAACGACAACCAACACTTATCCCCTGAAAACAAACAACACTAACCCCAATCAAGAAAGAACCCAAATCCTCTAAGAACAAACAACTCTAACCCCCTAACAACAAAAAACTCGGAACCCCTAACAAGAAGCAACACTAACCCACTAACAACAAACAACCCTAAACCCCTAACAAACAACCCTTACCCCCTAACAACCAACAGCACTAACCCCTAGGCAAAAACACTAAAACCCTAACAACAAAACCCACTAAACCACACAAGAAACAACCCTAAACACCTAAGAACAAACAACACTAACCCCCTAACAACAAACAACACTAACACCCTAACAACAAAGATCCCTAACCCCCTAAAAACAAACAACAGTAAGCCCCAACAACAAAAAACACTAACCCTCTAACAACAACCCTAATCCCCTAACTACAAACAACACTAACCCACTAACAACAAACAAAACTAACCCCCTAAAAAACAACACAAACCCCAAACAACAAACAACTCTCACACCCTAACAACAAACAACACTAACCCCCTAACAACAACAACACTAACCCCCAAAAACGGACAACACTAACACCCTAACAACAAACACTACTAAACCCAACTAGGAACAACCCTAAAGCCCTAACAACAAACAACACTAACCCCCTAACAACAAACAACCCCAAACCCCTAACATCAAAGAACACTAACACCCTAACAACAAACAACCCTAACGCCCTAACAACAAACAACACTAACCCCCTAACAACAAACAACCCCAAACCCCTAACATCAAAGAACACTAACACCCTAACAACAAACAACCCTAACCCCCTAACAACAAACAACACTAACCCCCAAACAGCAAACAACCCTTAACCCTAAAAACCAGAAACACTAACCCACTAACAAACAACAACCCTAACCCACTAAGAACAAACAACCCTAACACCCTAACAACAAACAACCTTAAACCCCTAACAACAAACAACCCTAAACCCCTATCAACAAACAATCCTAACCCCCTAACAACCAACAACACTCACCCCCTAACCACAAACAACATTAACACCCTAACCACAAACAACACTAACCCCGTAAGAACAAACAACACTAACCCCCTAACAACAAACAACACTAACACCCTAACAACAAAAACCACTAAAGCCCAACAAGAAACAACCCTAAACCCCTAAATACAAACAACACTAACCCCCTAACAACAAACAACACCAACACCCTAACAACAAAAACTACTAAACCCCAACAAGAAACAACCCTAAACCCCTAACAACAAACACTGACCCCCTAACAACAAACAACACTAAACCCCTAACAAGAAACTAACCTAACCCCGTAACAACAAACAACCCTAACCTCCTAACAACAAACAACCTTAAACCCCTAACAACAAACAACCCTAAACCCCTATCAACAAACAACACTAACACCCTAACAACAAAAACCACTAAACCCCAACAAGAAACAACACTAAACCCCTAACAACAAACACTAACCCCCTAACAACAAACAACACTAAACCCCTAACAAGAAACTAACCTAACCCTGTAACAAGAAAGAGCCTAAACCTCCTAACAACAAACCACCTTATCCCCCTAACAACAAACAACCCTAAACCCCTAACAACAAACAATCCTAACCCCCTAACAACCAACAACTCTCACCCCCTAACCACAAACAACACTAACACCCTAACGACAAACAACACTAACCCCCTAACAACAAACAACACTGAACCCCTAACAAGAAACTAACCTAACCCCGTAACAACAAACAACCCTAACCTCCTAACAACAAACAACCTTAAACCCCTAACAACAAACAACCCTAAACCCCTAACAACAAACAACACTAACACTCTAAAAACAAAAACCACTAAACCCCAACAAGAAACATCACTAAACCCCTAACAACAAACACTAACCCCCTAACAACAAACAACACGAAAACCCTAACAAGAAACTAAACTAACCCTGTAACAACAAACAACCCAAACCTCCTAACAACAAACAACCTTAACCCCCTAACAACAAACAACCCTAAACCCCTAACAACAAACAATCCTAAACCCCTAACAACCAACAACGCACACCCCCAAACCAGAAACAACACTAACACCCTAACCACAAACAACACTAACCCCGTAAGAACAAACAACACTAACCCCCTAACCACAACCAACACTAACACCCTAACAACAAAAACTACTAAACCCCATCAAGAAACAACCCTAAACCCCTAACAACAAACACTAACCCCCCAACAACAAACAACACTAAACACCTAACAAGAAACTAACCTAACCCCGTAACAACAAACAACCCTAACCTTCTAACAACAAAGAACCCTAACCCCCTAACAAACAACAACACTAATCCCCTAACCACAAACAACACTAACACCCTAACAAGAAAAACTACTAAACCCCAACAAGAAACAACCCTAAACCCCTAACAACAAACACTAACCCCCTAACAACAAACAACACTAAACCCCTAACAAGAAACTAACCTAACCCCGAAACAACAAACAACCCTAACCTTCTAACAACAAACAACCCTAACGCCCTAACAAACAACAACACTAAGAACCTAACCACAAACAGCACTAACACCCTAACAACAAAAACAAATAAACCCCAACAAGAAACAACCCTAAACCCCTAACAACAAACACTAACCCCCTAACAACAAGCAATACTAAACCCCTAACAAGAAACTAACCTAACCCCGTAACAAGAAAAAACAATAACCTCCTAACAGCAAACAACCTTAAACCAATAACAACACACAACCTAAACCCCTAACAACAAACAACACTAACACCCTAACAACAAAAACCACTAAACCCCAACAAGAAACAACTCTAAACCCCTAACAACAAACACTAACCCCCTAACAACAAACAACACTAAACCCCTAACAAGAAACTAACCTAACCCTGTAACAACAAACAATCCTAACCTCCTAACAACAAACAACCTTAACCCCCTAACAACAAACAACCCTAAACCCCTAAAAACAAACAATCCTAACCTCCTAACAACCAACAACGCACACCCCCTAACCACAAACAATACTAACACCCTAACCACAAACAACACTAACCCCGTAAGAACAAACAACACTAACCCCCTAACAACAAACAACACTAACACCCTAACAACAAAAACTACTAAACCCCAACAAGAAACAACCCTAAACCCCTAAATACAAACAACACTAACCCCCTAACAACAAACAACACCAACACCCTAACAACAAAAACTACTAAACCCCAACAAGAAACAACCCTAAACCCCTAACAACAAACACTGACCCCCTAACAACAAACAACACTAAACCCCTAACAAGAAACTAACCTAACCCCGTAACAACAAACAACCCTAACCTCCTAACAACAAACAACCTTAAACCCCTAACAACAAACAACCCTAAACCCCTAACAACAAACAACACTAACACTCTAAAAACAAAAACCACTAAACCCCAACAAGAAACATCACTAAACCCCTAACAACAAACACTAACCCCCTAACAACAAACAACACGAAAACCCTAACAAGAAACTAAACTAACCCTGTAACAACAAACAACCCAAACCTCCTAACAACAAACAACCTTAACCCCCTAACAACAAACAACCCTAAACCCCTAACAACAAACAATCCTAAACCCCTAACAACCAACAACGCACACCCCCTAACCACAAACAACACTAACACCCTAACCACAAACAACAATAACCCCGTAAAAACAAACAACACTAACCCCCTAACCACAACCAACACTAACACCCTAACAACAAAAACTACTAAACCCCATCAAGAAACAACCCTAAACCCCTAACAACAAACACTAACCCCCTAACAACAAACAACACTAAACACCTAACAAGAAACTAACCTAACCCCGTAACAACAAACAACCCTAACTTTCTAACAACAAAGAACCCTAACCCCCTAACAAACAACAACACTAATCCCCTAACCACAAACAACACTAACACCCTAACAAGAAAAACTACTAAACCCCAACAAGAAACAACCCTAAACCCCTAACAACAAACACTAACCCCCTAACAACAAACAACACTAAACCCCTAACAAGAAACTAACCTAACCCCGTAACAACAAACAACCCTAACCTTCTAACAACAAACAACCCTAAACCCCTAACAACGAACAACACTAACACCCTAACAACAGAAACCACTAAACCCCAACAAGAAACAACAGTAGACCCCTAACAACAAACACTAACCCCCTAACAAAAAACAACACTAAACCCCTAACAAGAAACTAACCTAACCCTGTAACAACAAACAACCCTAACCTCCTAACAACAAACAACCTTAACCCCCTAACAGCAAACAACCCTAAATCCCTAACAGCAAACAACCCTAAATCCCTAACAACAAACAATCCTAACCCCCTAACAACCAACAACGCTCACCCCCTAACCAGAAACAGCACTGACAGCCTGACCACAAACAACACTAACCCCGTAAGAACAAACAACACTAACCCCCTAACGACAAACAACACTAACACCCTAACAACAAAAACTACTAAACCCCAACAAGAAACAACCCTAAAGCCCTAACAACAAACACTAACCCCCTAACAACAAACAACACTAAACACCTAACAAGAAACTAACCTAACCCCGTAACAACAAACAACCCTAACCTCCTAACAACAAACAACCTTAAACCCCTAACAACAAACAACCCTAAACCCCTATCAACAAACAACACTAACACCCTAACAACAAAAACCACTAAACCCCAACAAGAAACAACACTAAACCCCTAACAACAAACACTAACCCCCTAACAACAAACAACACTAAACCCCTAACAAGAAACTAACCTAACCCTGTAAAAACAAACAACCCTAACCTCCTAACAACAAACAACCCTAACCCCCTAACAAGCAACAACACTAACCCCCTAACAACAAACAACACTAACACCCTAACAACAAAAACTACTAAACCCCAACAAGAAACAACCCTAAACCCCTAAAAACAAACAATAACCCCCTAACAACAATAAACTCGGAACCCCTAACAACAAGCAACACTAACCCACTAACAACAAACAACCCTAAACCGCTAGCAACAAACAACACTTACCCCCTAACAACCAACACCACTAACCCCCTAAGCAAAAACACTAACTCCCTAAGAACAAAACCCACTAAACCCCAACAAGAAACAATCCTAAACACCTAACAACAAACAACACTAACCCCCTAACTACAAAAAACACTAACACCCTAACAACAAAGATCAATAACCCCCTAAAATCAAACAACACTAAGCCCCAACAACAAACAACACTAACCCTCAAACAACAACCCTAATCCCCTAACTACAAACAACACTAACCCACTAACAACAAACAAAACTAACCCCCTAAAGAACAACAGAAACCCCAAACAACAAACAACTCTCACACCCTAACAAAAAACAACACTAACCCCCTAACAACAACAACACTAACCCCCAAAAATGGACAACACTAACACCCTAACAACAAACACTACTAAACCCCAACTAGGAACAACCCTAACCCCCTAACAACAAACAACCCTAAACCCCTATCATCAAAGAACACTAACACCCTAACAACAATCAACCCTAACGCCCTAACAACAAAAAAAACTAACCCCCGAACAGCAAACAACCCTAAACCCTAAACATCAGAAACACTAACCCACTAACAACAAACAACCCTAACCCACTAAGAACAAACAACCCTAACACCCTAACAACAAACAACCTTAAACCCCTAACAACAAACACTAACCCCCTAAAAACAAACAACACTAAACCCCTAACAAGAAACTAATCTAACCCTGTAACAACAAACAACCCTAACCTCCTAACAACAAACAACCTTAACCCCCTAACAACAAACAACCCTAAACCCCTAACAACAAACAACACTAACACCCTAACAACAAAAAACACTAAACCCCAACAAGAAACAACACCAAACCCCTAACAACAAACACTAACCCCCTAACAACAAACAACACTAAACCCCTAACAAGAAACTAACCTAACCCTGTAACAACAAACAACCCTAACCTCCTAACAACAAACAACCTTAACCCCCTAACAACAAACAACCCTAAACCCCTAACAACAAACAATCCTAACCCCCTAACAACCAACAACGCTAACCCCCTGACCACAAACACTAACACCCTAACCACAAACAACACTAACCCCGTAAGAACAAACAACACTAACCCCCTAACAACAAACAACACTAACACCCTAACAACAAAAACCACTAAAGCCCACCAAGAAACAACCCTAAACCCCTAAATACAAACAACACTAAACCCCTAACCAGAAACAACACTAACAACCTAACAACAAAAACCACTAAACCTCAAAAAGAAACAACCCGAAACCCCTATATAGAAACAACACTAACCACCTAACAACAACCCTAACCCCCTAACAACAAACAACCCTAACCCCCAACAACAAACTACTCTAACCCACTAACAACAATCAACCCTAAGCCCCTAACAACAAAGAACCCTAACTCTCTAACAAGAAACGACACTAACCCCCTAACAACAAAAAACACTAACCCCCAACAACAAACACCAATAACCCCCTAACAACAATCCTAACAACCTAACAACAAACAACACTAACCCCCTAAAAATAAACTACTCTAAACCCCTAAAAACAAACAACCCTAACCCCCTAACAGCAAGCAACCCTAAACCCCTAACAACAAACAACCCTAACCTTCTAACAACAAACAACCCTAACCCCATAACAAAAAAAACACTAACCCCCTAACCACAAACAACACTAACACCCTAACAACAAAAACTACTAAACCCCAACAAGAAACAACCCTAAACCCCTAACAACAAACACTAACCCCCTAACAACAAACAACACTAAACCCCTAACAAGAAACTAACCTAACCTGTAACAACAAACAACCCTAACCTCCTAACAACAAACAACCTTAACCCCCTAACAACAAACAACACTAAACCCCTAACAACAAACAATCCTAACCCCCTAACAACCAACAACGCTCACCCCCTAACCACAAACAACACTAACACCCTAACCACAATCAACACTAACCCCGTAAGAACAAACAACACTAACCCCCTAACCACAAACAACACTAACACCCTAACAACAAAAAACACTAAACCACAAGAAGAAACAACACTAAACCCCTAACAACAAACACTATCACCCTAATAACAAACACCAAACCCCTAACAAGAAACTAACCTAACCCTGTAACAACAAACAACCCTAACCTCCTAACAACAAACAACCTTAACCCCCTAAGAAGAAACAACCCTAAACCCCTAACAACAAACAATCCTAACCCCCTAACAACCAACAACGCACACCCCCTATCCACAAACAACACTAACACCCTAACCACAAACAACACTAACCCCGTAAGAACAAACAACACTAACCCCCTAACCACAAACAACACTAACACCCTAACAACAAAAACCACTAAAGCCCAACAAGAAACAACACTAAACCCCTAACAACAAACACTAACCCCCTAACAACAAACAACACTAAACCCCTAACAAGAAACTAACCTAACCCTGTAACAACAAACAACCCTAACCTCCTAACAACAAATAACCCTAACTCCCTAACAGACAACAACACTAACCCCCTAACCACAAACAACACTAACACCCTAACAACAAAAACCACTAAACCCCAACAAGAAACAACCCTAAACCCCTAACAACAAACACTAACCCCCTAACAACAAACAACACTAAACCCCTAACAAGAAACTAACCTAACCCTGTAACAACAAACAACCCTAACCTCCTAACAACAAACAACCTTAACCCCCTAACAACAAACAACCCTAAACCCCTAACAACAAACACTAACCCCCTAACAACAAACAACACCAACACCCTAACAACAAAAACTACTAAACCCCAACAAGAAACAACCCTAAACAACTAACAACAAACACTAACCCCCTAACAACAAACAACACTAAACCCCTAACAAGAAACTAACCTAACCCCGTAACAACAAACAACCCTAACCTCCTAACAACAAACAACCTTAAACCCCTAAAAACAAACAACCCTAAACCCCTAACAACAAACAACACTAACACTCTAACAACAAAAACCACTAAACCCCAACAAGAAACAACACTAAACCCCTAACAACAAACACTAACCCCCTAACAACAAACAACACCAAACCCCTAACAAGAAACTAACCTAACCCTGTAACAACAAACAGCCCTAACCTCCTAAAAAACAAACAACCTTAACCCTCTAACAACAAACAACACTAAACCCCTAACAACAAACAATCCTAACCCCCTAACAACCAACAACGCTCACGCCCTAACCAAAAAAACACTAACCCTGTAAGAACAAACAACACTAACCCCCTAACAACAAACAACACTAAACCCCTAACAAGAAACTAACGTAACCCCGTAACAACAAACAACCCTAACCTCCTAACAACAAACAACCTTAAACCCCTAACAACAAACAACCCTAAACCCCTAACAACAATCAACACTAACACCCTAACAACAAAAACCACTAAACCCCAACAAGAAACAACACTAAACCCCTAACAACAAACACTAACCCCCTAACAACAAACAACCCTAAACCCCTAACAACAAACAATCCTAACCCCCTAACAACCAACAACACTCACCCCTAACCACAAACAACACTAACACCCTAACCACAAACAACACTAACCCCCTAACAACAAACACCACTAACCCCCTAACAACAATCCTAACAACCTAACAACAAACAACACTAACCCCCTAAAAATAAACTCCTCTAAACCCCTAACGACAAACAACCCTAACCCCTAACAACAATACTATCTCTCTATGCTAACAACAAACAACCCTAACCCCCTAACAAACAACAACACTAACCCCTTAACCACAAACAACACTAACACCCTAACAACAAAAACTACTAAACCCCAACAGGAAACAATCCTAAACCCCTAACAACAAACAGTAAAACCTTAACAAAAAACTAACCTAACCCCGTAACAACAAACAACCCTAACCTCCTAACAACAAACAACCTTAAACCCCTAACAACAAACAACTCTAAACTCTTAACAACAAACAGCACTAACACCCTAACGACAAACAACACTAACCCCGTAAGAACAAACAACACTAACCCCCTAACAACAAACAATACTAACACCCTAACAACAAAAACCACTAAAGCCCAACAAGAAACAACCCTAAAACCCTAAATACAAACAACACTAACCCCCTAACAACAAACAACACCAACAACCTAAGAACAAAAACTACTAAACCCCAACAAGAAACAACCCTAAACCCCTAACAAGAAACACTAACCCAATAACAACAAACAAAACTAAACCCCTAACAAGAAACTAACCTAACCCCATAACAACAAACAACCCTAACCTCCTAACAAAAAACAACCTTAAACCCCTAACAACAAACAACCCTAAACCCCTAACAACAAACAACACTAACACCCTAACAACAAAAACCACTACACCCCAACATGAAACAACACTAAACTCCTAACAACAAACACTAACCCCCTAACAACAAACAACACTAAACCCCTAACAGGAAACTAACATAACCCTGCAACAACAAACAACCCTAACCTCCTAACAACAAACAACCCTAACCCCCTAACAAACAACAACACTAACCCCCTAACCACAAACAACACTAACACCCTAACAACAAAAACTACTAAACCCCAACAAGAAACAACCCTAAACCCCTAACAACAAACACTAACCCCCTAACAACAAACAACACTAATCCCCTAACAAGAAACTAACCTAACCCCGTAACAACAAACAACCCTAACCTCCTAACAACAAACAACCTTAAACCCCTAACAACAAACAACCCTAAACCCCTAACAACAAACAACACTAACACCCTAACAACAAAAAACACTAAACCCCAACAAGAAACAACCCTAAACCCCTAACAACAAACACTAACCCCCTAACAACAAACAACACTAAACACCTAACAAGAAACTAACCTAACCCTGTAAAAACAAACAACCCTAACCTCCTAACAACAAACAACCTTAACCCCCTAACAACAAACAACCCTAAACCCCTAACAACAAACAATCCTAACCCCCTAACAACCAACAACGCACACCCCCTAACAGGAAACAACACTAACCCCCTAACCACAAACAACACTAACACCCTAACAACAAAAACTACTAAACCCCAACAAGAAACAACCCTAAACCCCTAACAACAAACCCTAAACCCCTAACAACAAACAACACTAAACCCCTAACAAAAAACTAACCTTACCCCGTAACAACAAACAACCCTAACCTTCTAACAACAAAGAACACTAACCCCCTAACAAACAACAACACTAATCCCCTAACCACAAACAACACTAACACCCTAACAAGAAAAACTACTAAACCCCAACAAGAAACAACCCTAAACCCCTAACAACAAACACTAACCCCCTAACAACAAACAACACTAAACCCCTAACAAGAAACTAACCTAACCCCGTAACAACAAACAACCCTAACCTCCTAACAACAAACAACCTTAAACCCCTAACAACAAACAACCCTAAACCCCTAACAACGAACAACACTAACACCCTAACAACAAAAACCACTAAACCCCAACAAGAAACAACAGTAGACCCCTAACAACAAACACTAACCCCCTAACAAAAAACAACACTAAACCCCTAACAAGAAACTAACCTAACCCTGTAAGAACAAACAACCCTAACCTCCTAACAACAAACAACCTTAGCCCCCTAACAGCAAACAACCCTAAATCCGTAACAGCAAACAACCCTAAATCCCTAACAACAAACAATCCTAACCCCCTAACAACCAACAACGCTCACCCCCTAACCACAAACAGCACTGACAGCCTGACCACAAACAACACTAACCCCGTAAGAACAAACAACACTAACCCCCTAACAACAAACAACACTAACACCCTAACAACAAAAACTACTAAACCCCAACAAGAAACAACCCTAAACCCCTAACAACAAACACTAACCCCCTAACAACAAACAACACTAAACACCTAACAAGAAACTAACCTAACCCCGTAACAACAAACAACCCTAACCTCCTAACAACAAACAACCTTAAACCCCTAACAACAAACAACCGTAAACCCCTAACAACAAACAACACTAACACCCTAACAACAAAAACCACTAAACCCCAACAAGAAACAACACTAAACCCCTAACAACAAACACTAACCCCCTAACAACAAACAACACTAAACACCTAACAAGAAACTAACCTAACCCTGTAACAATAAACAACCCTAACCTCTAACAACAAACAATCCTAACCCGCTAACAAACAACAACTCTAACCCACTAACCACAAACAACACTAACACCCTAACAACAAAAACTACTAAACCCCAACAAGGAACAACCCTAAACCCGTAACAACAAACACTAACCCCCTAACAACAAACAACACTAAACCCCTAACAAGAAACTAACCTAACCCCGTAACAACAAACAACCCTAACCTCCTAACAACAAACAACCTTAAACCCCTAACAACAAACAACCCTAAACCCCTAACAACGAACAACACTAACACCCTAACAACAAAAACCACTAAACCCCAACAAGAAACAACAGTAGACCCCTAACAACAAACACTAACCCCCTAACAACAAACAACACTAAACCCCTAACAAGAAACTAACCTAACCCTGTAACAACAAACAACCCTAACCTCCTAACAACAAACAACTTTAACCCCCTAAACAACCAACAACACTAACCCCCTAACCACCAACAGCACTAACCCAGTAAAAACAAAAAAACTAACCACCTAACGACAACCAACACTTATCCCCTGAAAACAAACAACACTAA